>NC_056744.1:1548393136-1548417106 GCF_019279795.1 Protopterus annectens | reverse complement strand
CCACTAAGCACACAGAATAAGTTATAAGGGACCTGGGGACCCAGGTTGACAGTGGCCTTTCTTTTCACACTCACGTTGCTAAAGTGGTTAGAAAGACCTTCTACATTGCCCACCTGATCATGAAGGTATTCACATCCAGAGCTAGTGAGGTCATTGTTTCCCTGTACTCTTCACTTATCAGACCAATGATCGAGTACAATGCCCCATTCGGGATGTATCTCACCCGACATCTGCAGGAATTGGAGAGACCCCAAAAGTTCCTCACCAAAAGGATAAAGGGACTCCAAAATCTGTCATATGGTGCCAGATTGAAGAAACTCCAGCTCTATTCAGTCGCATACCGTCTGCTCAGAGGTGACATGTGCCTGACATACAAGGCCATGTCCAACCCGGAATTAATGGACATGCTCCACCTAAAAAAATCCAAATCCACCAGAACCACTAGAGCAAGTGACTTAAACCTTAGCACGGATATAAATAGGACATGCTGGAGGGATAGATTTATCACTCAGAGACTCCCTATGCTGTGGAATAAAATCCCGATCCATGTGAGGCAGAGCACCTCGCTGGCTCTGTTCAAGAGAAATCTTGACCTGTGGATGGGAGATCGTAGGTTTACCCAGGAATCATCTCTGTGTCACTGCTGGACAGAGGCACAACAAACTAATGGGCACAGTATGTTTTCATATAAGGGGTGGCGTAAGCCACAAAACTTTGGGCTAGGCTTATAAATGCCTTAGGGCAGATAGCCTAGTATAAACCTATGAACCTATGACAGACATCGATGTTCTCCATACTGGGGAGGGCCTCAGGAGCATGCATATTGAGGTTTACACGTCTGGCATTGATCAGCATTACCCTTCTGTTTCTTTCCAGTTTTGTTTTCTATGGTGGTGGGTTAGTCGTTTCGGCCTTGCCTACAAAAGGATCTCTGTAGGTTGCAAAAGCCTTAGGCAATATCCAGACGCCCATGGGTAACAGGTGCAAGCCATCCCTGGAACAACAGCATGTCTCACTATGGAGTCACCCATTACAACTGTATCAGGCATGTTGTTTCTCCTTCTGTCCTGTGACTGTTTGGCACACCAGCTTTGTGTACTATGTGTTACATGTGCTATGTCTGGAGGTTGTTTTATTGGGTGTCTGCTTTGGAGGCTTGTGTTGGTGTTGTGTGTTTGTAATTAGGGCCTCTGAGAATGTTTTTGTGTTTATGTGTTTGGTTTACAGTCGTTGTAGGTCTATGTGGGACTGGGTTTGTGGTGTATGTGGTTACCTTGTCCTCCTGACTAGTTTTGACAGTACTGATTTGGGGGTGCTCAGGCTCCGGTTTGGCTACCTGGCTGCGTCTGTCACATATATTTGTATTTATTGGAGTGAGGTGTTGTTGTGTGTGTACTTGGGACAGGTGTCACATTGCCTCTGGATTCACAGATTCTACTTGTTTTGCCTGGCCTTAGTGGATTGTATGTGTGGACACATTTTATTGCCATACTAGTGATCACTGATTACTTCACTTTTTATGTTTGATCTATCATGTGGTAGCTTCCTCATTCTCTTCAATGGTTTAGTAATTGCTGGAGACCAGCATGCCAGATGCCTGGGTGTATGGCATTGTGTTTTGTTGTTATTTGTGATTGCAGACTCCAAGCACTCTTGGCTGTGTTCATGGAATGCCTGTATAACATGTTCTGCAGTGTGTCCCATATTCTGGACTTGCACAGGGCCTTTCATGGATTCCACATTGGTTTGTAGGGGTGCAAGCTATGCTTTATACATGTGTTTCACTGTGGTATTCTGGCCAGGGACTGGGGTTGGGATGTGTAACTACAGTGTGATTACTCTATGGTCTGGTCTTACCAGTGAGGGATACACTTCTCATCTTGACATCCAGTACACATATTTCTGATTATCACATCCAGTATGCTTACCCCTCTTGTGGAGGTGTTACATTTTGCATGTCCATTTTGTTTGATGGATTCTGGGAAATTTTCTACAAATGTGTTGGTGCTAGTATAATACAAAGAGTATAGTGACAAACTTCTCAAAAGCTGACTCCACACTTCTTCAGACTGAGATGGAATCCTTTAAGCCCACTGGGCCAGTGGAAACCACAACACACAATGGTGACTCCTTCACAAACGCTTTCTACGGACATCTCCAAGAAAGCATGGACCATGCATTCACAAATAAAACCAAGACCCTCTCCACCAAGGGAAAGTGGCCTGTCTGGTGGACCCCAGCCATAAACAAACTGTATAACAAAAGAAGGATACTAATGCAAGACAGAGCTAAATCTCCTAAAGGGAAGGCAACTGTGATCAGCACTAGTAGAAAGCTACATTCTCTCATAAAGAGATCCAAGGTCAACTTTGAGACAAAAATCACCAAAGACAATGAAGATAACCACAATGCCTTCTTCAGTTATGTTAGAAACCTGGGTGGGAACCCTCAGATATGCTCAGAGTTGGTACACAACAACATAAATTTCAGTGACCCGACAGATATTGGCAACATTCTGGCAGACAGGTTCAGTGCAACTTTCTCCCTCCCTCACCACCAAAAGAAGATAGTTATCACAGCTGAATGTAACCTTACTGTCATCTCAGATATCCATGTGAGAGCCGCACTCAGCAAAGACAAAAACACAGCATCAATGGGACCTGATGGTATCCCCAGTTGCGTGCTACGTGAACTCCAAGAGGAGCTAAACCCGTATATAAAAATGCTATTTAACCTTAGCCTTGCTACAGGATATGTACCTGAACACTGGCGTACAGCAACAGTGGTCCTACTCCACAAAGGAGATATTTCCACAGACCCTGGGAACTACCACCACACAAGCTTAACCAGCCGTGTCTGCAAAGCTATGGAAAGAGTCATTATGGAGCTCTTAAACAGAGACATTGGTGACCTACAGACTCTTGATCCCACCCAGTTCAGCTTTGTAAAGGGCAGATCCTGCCTTTTGAACCTAGTTGACTATTTTGAAACTGTCAGTAGGGCCATTGATGAGGGCTAAGTGGTCCACACAGCCTACCTGCACTTGGCTAAGGCCTTTGACACAATACCACACTCAGGCATCATAGACAAGCTCAACAGCTGAAATATAAATCCATATGTCACAGGATAGGTTGCAAAATGGCTAAAAAACAGAACCCATAAAGTCGACATTGCAGGTGCCATGTCAGATTCAAAGCCAGTCACAAGTGGTGTCCCACAAGGATCTGTCCTGGGACCCCTCTTATTTGGCATTTACATTTCAGATGTGAAAGCAAACATAGGAGGGTTGTGGCTGACAAAGTTTGCAGATGACTGCAACCTAGGCACCATAGTGAATACATCAGCCGGCACACACATCCTATAGAATGCCCTCACAAGAACAGATAGCTGGTGCCAGAATCATGGCCTGAAACTGAATGCAACTGATGTGTAGTCATCCCCTTTGGGAGGAACAAAGTACCCACAAATTAACACATAGACAGCAACCCACTGAGCACAGAAAAAAAAATCAGACACCTGGGGACCCACGTAGATAGTGACCTCTCGTTTGACACCCATGTTGCCAAAGTGGTTAGAAAGACTTTCAATCTTGCCTACCTTATCATGAAGGATTTTCCATCCAGATCAAAGGAGGTCATTGTACCACTATACTTCTCCCTTATCAGGCCCATGATTGAATACAAAGCCCCATTTGGTATGTACCTCACCCAGCACTTGCAAAAGCTGGAGAGACCCCTAAAGTACCTTACCAAGAGGATCAAGGGTCTACAACACATGTCATATGCTTCCAGACTAAAGAAAATCCAGCTCTATTCAGTAGCATACTGCCTACTTACAGGTGACCTATGCCTGACATACAAGACCATGTCCAATCAGGACTTGATGGACATGCTCCACTGCAAGCAATCCAAATCCACCAGAACCATGAGAGCTAAAGATTTGAACCTCAGCACATACATGTATAGGACATGCTGGAGGGACAGATTCATAACTCAGAGGCTTCTCACACTCTAGCACAGAATCCCAGTTCATGTTAGACAGAGTCCCTCACTGAATCTCTTCAAGAGAAATCTGGACAGGTGGATGTGAGATCGTAGGTTTACCCCAGGGGTCCTCCCTGTGTCACTACTAGACAGAGGCACAGTCAATTAATTCGATTAAGTAAAGGAGTCATAATGTGTCACTACTAAGTCAGAGGCACAATATTCAGAATCTATTCTGTACACTTATTACCACTATAAGGGGTGGCGATAGCCACATCACTATGGCTAGGCTTAGAAATGCACTAGTGCAGATAGCCTAGTAGTAAACTATGAAACTATGAAACTATGGTGTATGTGTAGGTATTTTCAGTCAAGCAATATAATGTGGTTTGGGGGGCTTGATATCTTCATGTATTCCAACATAGGCCTGGTGCAGTTCCTGCTATTAGGTTCATAGGTTCATAGGTTTATACTAGGCTATCTGCCCTAAGGCATTTATAAGCCTAGCCCAAATTTTTGTGGCTTACGCCACCCCTTATATGAAAAAATACTGTGCCCATTAGTTTGTTGTGCCTCTGTCCAGCAGTGACACAGAGATGATTCCCGGGGTAAACCTACGATCTCCCATCCACAGGTCTAGATTTCTCTTGAACAGAGTCAGCGAGGTGCTCTGCCTCACATGGACCGGGATTTTATTCCACAGCATAGGGAGTCTCTGAGTGATAAATCTATCCCTCCAGCACATCCTATTTATATCCGTGCTAAGGTTTAAGTCGCTTGCTCTAGTGGTTTTGGTGGATTTGGATTTTGAGGTGGAGCATGTCCATCAATTCCGGGTTGGACATGGCCTTGTATGTCAGGCACATGTCACCTCTGAGCAGACGGTATGCGACTGAATAGAGCTGGAGTTTCTTCAATCTGGCACCATATGACAGATTTTGGAGTCCCTTTATCCTTTTGGTGAGCAACTTTGGGGTCTCTCCAATTGCTGCAGATGTCGGTGAGATACACCCCGAATGGGGCATTGTACGCGATCATTGGTCTCATAAGTGAAGAGTACAGGGGAACAATAACCTCACTAGATCTGGATGTGAATGCCCTCATGATCAGGTGGGCAATGTAGAAGGTCTTTCTAACCACTTTAGCAATGTGAGTGTCAAAAGAAAGGCCACTGTCAACCTGGGTCCCCAGGTCCCTGATAACCTCTTCTGTGCTTAGTGGATTGCCACCTATATGGTAGCTTGGGGTTACCTTGTTTTTCCCGAAGATACGACTATACATTGTTTGGCCTTTAACTTCAGGCCATGGCTCTGGCACCAGCTATCTGTTGTCGTGAGTCCCTTCTGAAGGATATCCGTGTCTGATGCACTTTCCACTATGGCCCAGTTTGCAGTCGTCTGCAAACTTTGTCGCAAAGTCCTCCTATGTTGGCCTGTACTTCTGAGAAGTAGATGCCAAACAATAAGCCAAGGACCCGAGCCCTGTGGGACACCACTTGTGACCGCTTGGAGTCTGACACAGCGCCAGCAACTCTAACCCTGTGGGTTCTGTCCTTAAGCCAGTTTGCAACCCATCTTGTGACATATGGGTTTACATTTAAGCTGGTAAGTTTTTCTACAATACCCGAGTGGGGTATTGTGTCGAAAGCCTTTGCAAGGTCAAGGTAGGCTGTATGGACTGCCTTTCCCTCATCAATGGCCTTGGTGACTGTTTGAAGAAAGGACCAAGTTCAAAAGGCATGATCTTCCCTTGACAAAGCCAAACTGGGTCGGGTCCAATGTCTGCAAGTCCCTATATCTTTGTTTATGAGCTCCATTATGATCCTCTCCATAGCTTTGCAGACTAGACTTGTTAAGCTTATGGGGCGGTAATTACCAGGGTCCGTAGAGGAGCCGCCTTTGTGGAGTGGGACCACAGTTGCCGCAGCCACTCCTTGGGCACGTATCCTGTGGTAAGGCTGAGATTAAACAGCTGCCTTGTGCGGGTTTAATTCCTCATTTAGCTCGTGTAGCACACAGCCGGGACACCATCCGGTCCCATTGATGCTGTGTTTTAGCTTTAGAGAGTGCAGCTTTCACCTGCGCATTTGAGATGTCCGGGAGGCTACACTCGGCTGGGATAGTTATCTCTCCTTTAGGGGAGAGGGGTAAAGTTTGCACTGAACCTGTCTGCCAGTATGTTGGCAATGTCTGTGGGTTCAGTGATTTTTGTATCATTTTGGACTAATTCTGAGCATATCTGGGAGTTTCCACCCAGGTTCCTAACATAGCTCGAAAAGGCCTTATGATTGTCCTTTGAATCCATGGCAATTTTTTCTCTCAAAATTGGCCTTAGTTGATTTTATGAGTGCTCGATTTTTTACTAATAATGATCAGGGGTGACTTCCTTTTATGGATTTTGTTCTATCATGTAATAGCTTTCTCCTCTTATTGTAAAGTTTGTTAATGGCTGGGGTCCACCAGACTGGACGTTTGCCCTTTGTGGAAAGAGTCTTGGTTTTATTTGGGATTGCCTGTTCCATGCAGTCCTGGAGGTGTTCATAGAAGGCATTTGTAAGGGCTTCCGCAGCTTGGGTTATGGTTTCCACTGGCTCAGGGGCCTTGAAGGATACCACACCAGTCTTAAGTAGTGTGAAGTTTGCTTTAGAGAAGTTCTTCACTATGGTCTTTTTTGTTTGGGGTGGGGTGGGATGTGGATTTCAGTGAGATTAGTTTATGATCAGATCTCACCAATGAGGGATATACTTCCGGTGTGGAGCATTTTGTCCCCATGTTTGTGACAATGAGATCTAGTATATTTTCTCCTCGTGGGAACAGTGACTAGCTGTTCCACGGCATTTGAATTTATGAACTCCAGGAACCGTTGGGCTAGAAAGTTAGGGCTTGAGTAATGTTCCCAGTCTATATTCGGGTAGTTGAAGTCACCCAATATGAAGGTGTTTGGAGATACATTTATACCCTCCAGTGTCTTCAGGAAGGCTGTGTGGGGTTCCTGAGTTTGAGAGGGTGGCCTGTAGCATGCTACAATTTGTAGAGCAGTTTTGCCTATGGTTAGTTGCACCTGGATGGTTTCCGAAGCTTCGTGCGTTGCCACCAACCTGGAGGTGTGGGTATCCTTTATGAATATGGATACACCCCCTCCTTTTGTGGTGTGGTCCGGGGACAGTGGTCTGCAGGAAGCTATATAGTGGTAGGCAGTTTTAGCCATTGGTATTTGACCATGGCTAATCCATGCTGCTTCTTGTTGTGGTACCAACATGGGGGTGTGGTTATCTATGACATTTATTGCTAGTCACCCTAGTTTTTGTAGCTTGTTCCATGTTTTGCAGCTGTGCATCACTGTATGAGGTGTGACCTGGTAGTGTTAGGGTGCTGATGTGGGTGTTGACCCAGTTTTCTATTACAGCACTGATATCTACATTCTCTATATTGTGTGCGTTTACACTGCACGCATCTTGCTGTTTATACTTCTGGCATTGGGTAGCATTACATCTAGGTTCATATCCCTTGTGGTACCTATGAAGGCGGGTTTGTGTTTTTGTGGTTCATGATTGGTGAGGGTGGATGTTAGTCAGGGTCCTCAGGTGTGCATATGGTACATGGTGTTACATTACTTAACACATGGCATTCATGCCTCAGGTGGTGCTGCAGGGCTGCCTCTGTCGGATGCACATACTACACTCCCTGTACATGTTTGGAAGCAGGTTGTGTCATGTTAGGCGTCCCTGTTACTATATGAGTGAGTCGGAGGGGGTATCAGTCCCAGTGTTCCTACTGAGCCAGTGTATGCGCTATGCGTTGCCTCTTTGCCAAGGCCAGGGCATACTGGGCATGCCTCCTTCTGCCTACTGGGGCAAGGTCAGGTTGTTCCTCCTCTGAGTCACCCTCTGCCTGTGGTGGGCTTGGCAATGGTGGGGGTATGTTTGGCCCAGCCGTATGCTGGTCCTGCTGCAGCTGTTTCCGCAGGATCATATTATGTAGCATAGCACATATCATGATCATTTGGGTACATGTAGTTGGTGTGTACTGCAAGGCTCCACCAGATGTGTCCAGACACCGGAACCATGACCCAAACACACGCTCTATGACATTACGTGTTTGTGCGTGTGCCTCATTATGGCGTTCCTGTTCAGGTGTGTGTGCATTTTTGATGGGTGTCATCAGCCACGGCTCAAGTGCATAACCTGCATCCCCCACTAGGTGTCCGTGTGGGAAGTCCCCACTGGCAAATGATTGGTACAGCTGCGTCAGATGCCAGATGTGGGAATCGTGGTAGCTCCCAGGGCAGCCAGCACACACATTCATTATTATGCCCTGGGCATCACACACGACCTGGCAGTTGATGGAGGGGAATCCCTTGCGGTTAATATAGGCTCTACCCCACTCACCGGCTGGTGTTTTGATGCGTATGTGCGTGCAGTCTATTGCACCCAGTACCTCAGGGTATCCCACTATTTGCTGGAAGAGATGCATATTGCTGGCAAATACCTCACGGGCATTGGGGAAATATACATGATCACCGACATGTGCTGACATGGCATCCAGGAACTGGTGCAGTACCCTGGAGGCTGATGCCTGTGATATCCCCATCATATCACTAGTTGGTCTCTGAAAGGTACCTGTTGCTAGTATTCTTAGGCCAACACATACCTTGGTTTCCACTGGGATGGGTTCCCCTCTGTTGGTTCTGTGTGTGAGACGTGGCCTGCACAGCTCAACAATTTGCTGCAGAAGGTCTCTGTCCACTCTGTAGTGCTGTACTATCTCCAGCTCATGTAACCCATGGTAGGTGACCCTGGGCCTGTAAACTCTTCTCCTTCTCCTCACTCTGGGTTGTCTGTCAGCATCTGCATTGTCACCACCCTCAGCAATTCGCCTATGACTGATTATAACAGCTATGGCAGCCCCTAGCATTTCTGCTCTGAGTTCAGCTTTTTCAGTTTTCAATTCTGATAGCTTACTCCTTTCTTGCAGTATCTCTTGAGAGAAACACCCTGCACTGCTGTGTGCAGTGTTTTAAGTGCTGGGTTGGGCTTCTAGTCTGCCTGTGTAATTGCCTGCTTCTAATTGTTATCACCAATTAACTCCAGCAGTATTCTCTGACAGCTTCCTTGTAATCTGGTTGTTTCCTTTTTCCTCTCTGTTTCCTCAGGGGGAGCAATGTGCACACCAGCATAAGCACGCTCAAAGTGACTAAAACGCACGCACACATACTTACATGGTTTGGACTTGGCTGATTCATGGTAAAACGCGCGCAGACTGCCTTATACATCAGGCAACAGGCTTCCTGATGTTTACATTGCCTTACACACGTGCACGCCCGCGCAAACCGTTTTAAATGGTTTGCAACACGCTCCCACATGGTGAGCCTGCCTTACACACGTGCACACGCGCGCATGCACGTATATCAAGAAAGTTTGAGTGTAGGGATAGTATACACCCTCTATTTCTTGACTTTCCTAGTGTTCTGTTGGGACACACCTCCCTCCCTGATGTCAGTCTGTCATCTGTCACGTTACACTGCTCTCCAATGTGATACATTTATTTCTATCATTCCCCCCCGTGATGTCACCTACCTCTTACTCTATTCCTCCCCCTTCTGTAACTCTTACACTACTCGAAAAGTGCTCATTAGCTATGTGGCAGTGTGATTCAGTATTGTAACCCTCATTTACATAGGATTGCCTAGTAATGCTTAGTTACATCTCTTACACTGAGCTCCCCCCCCTTGGCAACCACTACACGGTGGCCATATTGTTTTTGGTCTGCTGGTCCCTGCATTGTCATTCCATGTAATACATAAAACCCACAACTGTGAGCGGTTTTCACTTTTAGGCAGCGCACCCCGTTTGCGTGGGTGTGCGCTGCAGTTAAACATCAAAATCCCCCGAAAAAAAAAAGTTATTTTAAATAATTCTGCAGCCCTTTTTAATGCCAATGGCCACATATTTGGTCATTGGCATGCTAGATGACACATATGCAACCTTTATTTGGAGCTGACATAGCTCTGTTGTTAATTTTGCAGAAATGTACTCAGTTGTCAGCTGAGTACATTTCTGCAGCTAAAACGTCCGTTACACGGACTGGTTTGGGCTTCCTGGATCGCTCAAATACCTCATTTGCATATTTTTCAGCTGCAAATGAGGTATTGAGCATTTCCACGCCCAGTCCGTGTAAGAGACGTTTCAGTTGTCTCTTACACGGAGGTTTGGGCTGTTCCTGGATCGGGAGGCTTACACGGAGGCTTACACTACTTTTAAACTCCGCGTAAGCCTTCTTGAATCCTGCATATAGATTTAACACGAGTCGCTATCAATTTCAATAATACCTTATATAATAAAATAAATAGCTATTTTTCACTTATTAAAACTGAGCCCTAAAGCAGGAGAAGCACTCCACCCACAATAGAGCAACAAAAATTTTTATTAAATTGCGAATCGAAAGATGCACGCTCGAAGGCAAAAGTTCGCCTGATATTTGCTTTGAAATAGCATGCCCTTATTTTTTAATAAAACGGTGAGTAAGTTTTTAAGCTCTAGTTAACACAATGAGATTTCACTAGAAAGACATATGCAAATTACTTGTGGTTTCATTAGATTTTACTTTAATATATATTTAATTCGATCAATATTGCTACCCGATGAAAATTGCATTATGGGAATTCAAATGAATTTTCTAAGTTGGGGCGCGTTTTCCCGTTCAGCATTGATTATTAATGATTTTCGGTTTGGTTCCCCCATGTCATGCTCCACTCAATTGCGTTTTGAGACGCAGATTTGTGGATTATATGTCTGTAGCTGCAGATGTACAGTAAGGAATAATGACCTCTATATCCAACGCTCACAATAAAAATTAAAAACGTTTGCTACAGCAGATGCGATAACTCCATATTCTAGCTACAAAATGGTGGTAGTGAAACTGTGTATCTACTGGCGGGACATATTTGTCATGTATACCTTATGTGGAATGGTTTTCATTTTGAGTCACTGTTCCACATTGAATCGATCTATAACACACTCATTCTTTAAGAATTTTTAACCAGTTTACAAACTTCAAAATAGTGAATCACACGATTTCGTTAAAATATTATTGCATATGTATAAAGTAACGCATTTTAACAGTATTAGGAAATTCCTAGCTGAAGTTTTTAGTGGGTGCTGCAGGCTTGTGGCATAAATAAAAATGTTGGGAGACAGCTACGTGCTTCAGAGGATCCCCTCTCTGGAACAGGATAATCATCCATGTGAAGCGATCCATCCCAAATCTTGTTTGTGCTCCCTGTGGCATAAATAATGTATGTTGAGAGACAGCTACTTGCCTCAGAGAAAGGGGCGGCCTCAGCTGGTATGGCGCCCTAGACGAAGTAATGCTCCTACGCCCTTTATCCCTACCCACACCATACTCATGAAACACTCCTATGAGCCATACCCACATGTAGGCCACTCCCAAGAAAGCTACTCCAGTCATCCGCGGTGGTGCAGCGGTAGCGTTGTTGCCTCACAGCAAGAGGTTCTCTAGTTTGATTCTCGGATGGAGTGCGGGGAGTGCCTTCTGTGTGGAGTCTGCATGTCCTCCCCACAGTTGGGTGGGCGTTCGAAAGACATGTGTAAATGGGCATGCCTTCGTTGAAGGTTGAACGTCGAGCTGGCACCTCAGCGTTCGTCAAAATCTACTGCCAATCATTAGTGGACCGGAGTTCTTCTATGGCGACCCCTAACCGGGAAAAGCCGAAAGACAACAACAACATTTAAATGTACAGAAGAAAAGATACCTTGTAATGTAGTTTTAACTGCAAGTGAAGGTGGAACTTTCCTTTAATAAGGCTGCTTTATCTGTTGCTCCTTCACACATACTTTACTATAAAAGTCATATCCTCAGAAAATAGAAGCCCATGTGCCTTGTTGAAAAGGCTTGCTTAAGTTAATCTAAACAGTTTAATTTACAGTGAAAGTAGAATAGTAACCTGTCTCGTCCCTGCATACAGTAGCTTAAACTAGAATAGCACAAACACAGATAACCATTTGCTAAACAAACAAGTCTATACACACTGAGCAGAGTGGATGAGAGATGTTGACCACAACAGTTAGCTGAGATATATAAGTATCCTGCTTTTTTTCGATTATTTATACAGATTATTGTTTCTAACAATTAATATATAGCACTTTTATTGTCTGCTTTTTAGTCTTCAAGTGTATTTTATTGCTATTAACAAATCTGCACAAGTAAATGATTTGTCTGCAGTTAAAAGCATTCTGTATCTTTACAAATCTTTATCTGTTTTAAAACTTTCATTTGTTTTCTGTAGTGCTTACTGTCTGTAGGCTATTGTTTTTAGGTGAAGCCTTTCTTTAACTTGGCTAGATTGTGTTAATTGTCTGCTGAGTGGGGGCGGGTTCTTTTATGTTCTTGTAAAAAAAAAAGTTGTTCTTCTGGTATTTAAGCCCTAACTTTGATAGGGTTTCTGTCTATGCACACTGAGCAGAGTGGATGAGAGTTGTTGCCCACAACAGTTAGCTGAGATATATAAGTATTCTGCTTTTTTTTTAATTATTTATACAGATTGGGCAGGATTCACGAAGGCTTACACGGAGTTTAAGAGTAGTGTAAGCCTCCGTGTAAGCCTCCCGATCCAGGAACAGCCCAAACCTCCGTGCAAGAGACAGCTAAAACGTCTCTTACACGGACTGGGCATGGAAATGCTCAATACCTCATTTGCAGCTCAAAGATATGCAAATGAGGTATTTGAGCGATCCAGGAAGCCCAAACCAGTCCGTGTAACGGACGTTTTAGCTGCAGAAATGTACTCAGCTGACAACTGAGTACATTTCTGCAAAATTTACAACAGAGTTATGTCAGCTCCAAATAAAGATTGCATATGTGTCATCTAGCATGCCAATGGCCAAATATGTGGCCATTGGCATTAAAAAGTGATGCAAAATTATTTAAAATAACATTTTTTTTTTCGGGGGATTTTGGTGTTTAACTGCAGCGCACACCCACGCAAACAGGGTGCGCTGCCTAAAAGTGAAAACCGAAGCTTATAAGCCCACAATTGTGGGTTTTATGTAGTACATGGAATGACAATGCAGGGACTAGCAGACCAAAAACAATATGGCCACCGTGTAGTGGTTACCAAGGGGGGGGGGGCTCAGTGTAAGAGATGTAACTAAACATTACTAGGCAATCCTATGTAAATGAGGGTTACAATACTGAATCACACTGCCACATAGTTAATGAGCACTTTTCGAGTAGTGTAAGAGTTACAGAAGGGGCAAACAGGGTGCGCTGCCTAAAAGTGAAAACCGAAGCTTATAAGCTAGTACATGGAATGACAATGCAGGGACTAGCAGACCAAAAACAATATGGCCACCGTGTAGTGGTTACCAAGGGGGGGGAGCTCAGTGTAAGAGATGTAACTAAACATTACTAGGCAATCCTATGTAAATGAGGGTTACAATACTGAACCACACTGCCACATAGTTAATGAGCACTTTTCGAGTAGTGTAAGAGTTACAGAAGGGGGAGGAATAGAGTAAGAGGTAGGTGACATCACTGGGGGGAATGACAGAAGTAAATGTATCACATTGGAGAGCAGTGTAACATGACAGATGACAGACAGACATCAGGGAGAGAGGTGTGTCCCAACAGAACACTAGGAAAGTCAAGAAATAGAGGATGTACACTATCCCTACACTCAAACTTTCTTGATATACATGCATGCGCGCGTGTGTGCATGTGTAAGGCAGGCTCACCATGTGGGAGCATGTCGCAAACCGTTTAAAACGGTTTGCGCGGGCGTGCACGTGTGTAAGGCAATGTAAACATCAGGAAGCCTGTTGCCTGATGTATAAGGCTGTGTGCGCGCGTTTTACCATGAATCAGCCAAGTCCAAGCCATGTAAGTATGTGTGCGCGGGTCTAAGCCACTGTGAGCGTGCTTATGCTGGTGTGCACATTGCTCCCCCTGAGGAAACAGAGAGGAAAAAGGAAACAACCGGAGTACAAGGAAGCTGTCAGAGAATACTGCTGGAGTTAATTGGTGATAACAATTAGAAGCAGGCAATTACACAGGCAGACTAGAAGCCCAGCCCAGCACTTAAAACACTTCAAACAGCAGTGCAGGGTGTTTCTCTCAAGAGATACTGCAAGAAAGGAGTAAGCTATCAGAATTGAAAACTGAAAAAGCTGAACTCAGAGCAGAAATGCTAGGGGCTGCCATAGCTGTTATAATCAGGCATAGGCGAATTGCTGAGGGTGGTGACAAGTGGTGCAGGCCACGTCTCACACACAGAACCAACAGAGGGGAACCCATCCCAGTGGAAACCAAGGTATGTGTTGGCCTAAGAATACTAGCAACAGGTACCTTCCAGAGACCAACTGGTGATATGATGGGGATATCACAGGCATCAGCCTCCAGGGTACTGCACCAGTTCCTGGATGCCATGTCAGCACATGTCAGTGATCATGTATATTTCCCTAATGCCCGTGAGGTTGTGGCCAGCAATATGTGTCTCTTCCAACAAATAGCGGGATACCCTGAGGTACTGGGTGCAATAGACTGCAAGCACATACGCATCAAAGCACCAGCCGGTGAGTGGGGTAGAGCCTATATTAACCGCAAGGGATTCCCCTCCATCAACTGCCAGGTCATGTGTGATGCCCAGGGCATAATAATGAATGTGTGTGCTGGCTTCCCTGGGAGCTACCACGATTCCCACATCTGGCATCTGACGCAGCTGTACCAATCATTTGCCAGTGGGGACTTCCCACATGGACACCTAGTGGGGGATGCAGGTTATGCACTTGAGCCGTGGCTGATGACACCCATCAGAAATGCACACACACCTGAACAGGAATGCCATAATGAGGCACATGCACAAACACGTAATGTCATAGAGCGTGTGTTTGGGCTGCTCAAGTCACGGTTCCGGTGTCTGGACATATCTGGTGGAGCCTTGCAGTACACACCAACTACATGTACCCAAATGATCATGATATGTGCTATGCTATATAATATGATCCTGCAGAAACAGCTGCAGCAGGACCAGCATAGAGCTGGGCCAAACATACCCCCACCATTGCCAATGCCACCACAGGCAGAGGGTGACTCGGAGAAGGAACAACCTGACCTTGCCCCAGTAGGCAGAAGGAGGCGTGCCCAGTATGCCCTGGCCTTGGCAAAGAGGCAATGCATAGCACATACACTGGCTCAGTAGGAACACTGGGACTGATACCCCCTCCGACTCACTCATATAGTAACAGGGACGCCTAACATGACACAACCTGCTTCCAAACATGTACAGGAAGTGTAGTATGTGCATCCGACAGAGGCAGCCCTGCAGCACCACCTGAGGCATGAATGCCATGTGTTAAGTAATGTAACACCATGTGCCATATGCACACCTGAGGACCCTGACTAACATCCACCCTCACCAATCATGAACCACAAAAACACAAACCCACATTCATAGGTACCACAAGGGATAGGAACCTAGATGTAATGCTACCCAATGACAGAAGTATAAACAGCAAGATGCGTGCAGTGTAAACGCACACAGTATAGAGAATGTAGATATCAGTGCTGTAATAGAAAACTAGGTCAAAGCCCACATCAGCACCCTAACACTACCAGGTCACACCTCATACAGTGATGTACAGCTGCAAAACATGGAACAAGCTGCAAAACGAGGGTGACTAGCAATAAATGTCATGGATAACCACACCCCCATGTTGGTACCACAACAAGAAGCAGCATGGATTAGCCATGGTCAAATACCAATGGCTAAAACTGCCTACCACTATATAGCTTGCTGCAGACCACTGTCCTAATAGCAGGAACTGCACCAGGCCTATGTTGGAATACATGAAGATATCAAGCCCCCAAACCACATTATATTGCTTGACTGAAAATACCTACACATACACCATAGTTTCATAGTTTACTACTAGGCTATCTGCCCTAGTGCATTTATAAGCCTAGCCATAGTGATGTGGCTATTGCCACCCCTTATAGTGGTAATAAGTGTACAGAATAGATTCCGAATATTGTGCCTCTGACTTAGTAGTGACACATTATGACCCCTTTACTTAATCAAATGAATTGACTGTGCCTCTGTCTAGTAGTGACACAGGGAGGACCCCTGGGGTAAACCTACGATCTCACATCCACTTGTCCAGATTTCTCTTGAAGAGTGTCAGTGAGGGACTCTGTCTAACATGAACTGGGATTCTGTGCTAGAGTGTGAAAAGCCTCTGAGTTATGAATCTGTCCCTCCAGCATGTCCTATACATGTATGTGCTGAGGTTCAAATCTTTAGCTCTCATGGTTCTGGTGGATTTGGATTGCTTGCGATGGAATATGTCCATCAAATCCTGATTGGACATGGTCTTGTTGGTCAGGCATAGATCACCTGTAAGTAGGCAGTATGCTACTGAATAGAGCTGGATTTTCTTTAGTCTGGAAGCATATGACATGTGTTGTAGGCCCTTGATCTTCTTGGTAAGGTACTTTTGGGGTATCTCCAGCTGTTGCAAGTGCTGGGTGAGGTACATACCAAATGGGGCTTTGTATTCAATCATGGGCCTGATAAGGGAGAAGTATAGGGGTACAATGACCTCCTTTGATCTGGATGGAAAACCCTTCATGATAAGGTGGGCAAGATAGAAAGTCTTTCTAACCACTTTGGCAACATGGGTGTCAAACGAGAGGTCACTATCTACATGGGTCCCCAGGTGTCTGATTTTTTTTTTCTGTGCTCAGTGGGTTGCTGTCTATGTATTAATTTGTGGGTACTTTGTTCCACCCAAATGGGATGACTACACATCAGTTGCATTCAGTTTCAGGCCATGATTCTGGCACCAGCTATCTGTTTTTGTGAGGGCATTCTGTAGGATGTGTGTGCCGGCTGATGTATTCACTATGGTGCCTAGGTTGCAGTCATCTGCAAACTTTGTCAGCCACAACCATCCTATGTTTGCTTTCACATCTGAAAAGTAAATGCCAAATAAGAGAGGTCCCAGGACAGATCCTTGTGGGACACCACTTGCGACTGGCTTTGAATCTGACAAGGCACCTGCAATGTCGACTTTATGGGTTCTGTTTTTTAGCCATTTTGCAACCTATCCTGTGACATATGGATTTATATTTCAGCTGTTGAGCTTGTCTATGATGCCTGAGTGGGGTATTGTGTCAAAGGCCTTAGCCAAGTGCAGGTAGGCTGAGTGGACTGCTTGGCCCTCATCAATGGCCCTACTGACAGTTTCAAAATAGTCAACTAGGTTCAAAAGGCAGGATTTGCCCTTTACAAAGCTGAACTGGGTGGGATCAAGAGTCTGTAGGTCACCAATGTCTCTGTTTAAGAGCTCCATAATGACTCTTTCCATAGCTTTGCAGACAAGGCTGGTTAAGTTTGTGTGGTGGTAGTTCCCAGGGTCTGTGGAGGCATCTCCTTTGTGGAGTGGGACCACTGTTGCTGTACGCCAGTGTTCAGGTACATATCCTGTAGCAAGGCTAAGGTTAAATAGCATTTTATATACGGGTTTAGCTCCTCTTGGAGTTCATGAGCACAACTGGGGATACCATCAGGTCCCATTGATGCTGTGTTTTGTCTTTGCTGAGTGCGGCTCACATGGACATCTGAGATGACAGTGAGGTTACATTCAGCTGTGATAACTATCTTCTTTGGGGTGAGGGAGAGAAAATTGCACTGAACCTGTCTGCCAGAATGTTGCCAATATCTGTCAGGTCACTGAAATTTATGTTGTTGTGTACCAACTCTGAGCATATCTGAGGGTTCCCACCCAGCTTTCTGACATAACTGAAGAAGGCATTGTGGTTATCTTTATTGTCTTTGGTGATTTTTGTCTCAAAGTTGACCTTGGATATCTTTATGAGAGAATGTAGCTTTTTACTAGTGCTGATCACAGCTGCCTTCCCTTTAGGAGATTTAGCTCTGTCTTGCATTAGTATCCTTCTTTTGTTATACAGTTCGTTTATGGCTGGGGTCCACCAGACAGGCCACTTTCCCTTGGTGGAGAGGGTCTTGGTTTTATTTGTGATTGCATGGTCCATGCTTTCTTGGAGATGTCCGTAGAAAGCGTTTGTGAAGGAGTCACCATTGTGTGTTGTGGGTTCCACTGGCCCAGTGGGTTTAAAGGATACCATCTCAGTCTGAAGAAGTGTAAAGTCAGCTTTTGAGAAGTTTGTCACTATACTCTTTGTATTTTACTAGCACCGACACATTTGTAGAAAATTTCCCAGAATCCATCAAACAAAATGGACATGCAAAATGTAACACTTCCACAAGAGGGGTAAGCATACTGGATGTGATAATCAGAAATATGTGTACTGGATGTCAAGATGAGACATGTATCCCTCACTGGTAAGCCCAGACCATAGAGTAATCACACTGTAGTTACACATCCCAACCCCAGTCCCTGGCCAGAATACCACAGTGAAACACATGTATAAAGCATAGCTTGCACCCCTACAAACCAATGTGGAATCCATGAAAGGCCCTGTGCAAGTCCAGAATATGAGACACACTGCAGAACATGTTATACAGGCATTCCATGAACACAGCCAAGAGTGCTTGGAGTCTGCAATCACAAATAACAACAAGACACAATGCCATACACCCAGGCATCTGGCATGCTGGATTCCAGCAATTACTAAACCATTGAAGAGAATGAGGAAGCTACCACATGATAGATCAAACATAAAAAGTGAAGTAATCAGTGATCACTAGTATGGCAATAAAATGCTTCCACACATACAATCCACTAAGGCCAGGCAAAACAAGTAGAATCTGTGAATCCAGAGGCAATGTGACACCTGTCCCAAGTACACACACAGCAACAACTCACCCCAATAAATACAAATATATGTGATAGACGCAACCAGGTACCAAACCGGAGCCTGAGCACCCCCAAATCAGTACTGTCAAAACTAGTCAGGAGGACAAGCTAACTACATACACCACAAACCCAGTCCCACATAGACCTACAACGACTGTAAACCAAACACATAAACACAAAAACATTCCCAGAGGCCCTAATTACAAACACACAACACCAACACAAGCCTCCAAAGCAGACACCCAATAAAACAACCTCCAGACATAGCACATGTAACACATAGTACACAAAGCTGATGTGCCAAACAGTCACAGGACAGAAGGAGAAACAACATGCCTGATACAGTTGTAATAGGTGACTCCATAGTGAGACATGCTGCTGTTCCAGGGATGGCTTGCACCTGTTACCCATGGGCATCTGGATATTGCCTAAGGCTTTTGCAACCTACAGAGATCCTTTTGTAGGCGAGGCCAAAAAGACTAACCCACCACCATAGAAAACAAAACTGGAAAGAAACAGAAGGGTAATGCTGATCAATGCCAGACATGTAAACCTCAATATGCATGCTCCTGAGGCCCTCCCCAGTATGGAGAACATCGATGTCTGTCCAGTGATAGAAACCTGCTGCAAGCCTCGTGACAGCTCACCAGCACTACCAGGTAATACCACATATCATGTGTTATGGCCACAAAACCTGGAACAAAACATAAAAGGAGGGTGAGTATCCATATTCAGCACAGACACCTATATGTCCAGTTAACTGACAATGCTTACGTCATTGCAGTCCACCCATGTGCAACTAACCATAGGCAGGACTGCTGTACAGTCTGTTGCATGCTACAGACCACACTCTCACACACAGGAACCCCACCCCGCTGTCCTGAAGACAGTGGACAGTAGGAATGTACCACCAAATACAAAACAAGGTACACACAAATTACCACATAGGTGGTAAACCATTATGTATGGAAGGAGTAATCAAGGACCTAGTGACACAAGTGGACAGTAACCTGTTATGTGACAGTCACATTGCCAATTTGGCTAGGAAGACTGTCTATATTGGACACTGTATCATGAAAGGATTCACATCTACGTCAACAAAGGTCATTGTGCCCCTATACTGTTCCCTTATCAGACCCATAATGTAGTACAATGCCTCATTTGGGATGTACATTACCTGGCACCTGCAGCAGTTAGAAAGACCTCAAAGGTACCTCACCAAGAGTTAGAAAGGGTCTCAAATATATGTCATATGCTGTAGACACCACAGCTGAATGCAGTCACATACTGCCTACACAGAGGCATTGTATGTCTGTTGTACAAGTCCATGTCCAACACAGAAGTAATGGACATGCTCCACCCCAGAAAACTCAAAGCCATCGGAGCTGTGTGAGTCAGAGATGTCAACCTCAACACATAATCAAATAGGATGTGCTGGAGGGACAGATACCTAACCCTGAGGCTCTCCAAACCCTGGAACAGAATACCACTACATGTTAGGCAGAGCCCCTCACTGACACTCTTCAACAGGAAGTTTGCAAAATGGATGGATAATTGTAGATGTACACTGGGGGTCTTTACTGTGTCACGTCCAGACAGAGGCACAGCTAAGTAAATCATAAATGGCCATAATATTCACATAGCAGTGGCAAAAAGCCACACACACTGTGGCTAGGCTTACAAATGCCCTAGGGTGGATAGCCTTGTATGAACCTATGAACCTATTATGATACAAATTGTACAGGACACTAAGGATAATCCCAAGGCTGCTGCAACTGATGGTAGGAAGCGTGTTGTGAATTCCCAGATATGCTCTGGATCACACAAATATTACAAACAACATACCAAACACACACACGTATTGCCAACATACATCCTGACAGGTGCAGTGCAAACCCCCTGCATAATGCAAAATATCTTTCCCAGCAGACTGCTGCCTCCCTGGCATTATGTCAGCCTTACCACAGGATATGTACCCAAAGAGCAGTGTACAACAACAGTGGTCGTTCTCAAGAAAGGTGTCGCCTGAATGGATACTAAAAACAACCACCACAGAATCCTGAGAAGCTTGGTCTGCACAGCTATGGAAAGGATCAGCATGTACCACAGACATAAAGATATTGGGGATCTATTGACACCCGACCCTACCCAGTGTGGGTTTATTAAGTGCAGACCCTGCCCCTAAACATGTGTGACTCAGTTGAAACAGTAATTGAGGTCACTGATGAGGGCACTGTGGTCCACACAGTGTAGCTGGACCTTGCAAAGCCTTCCATACAATACCCTACGTGTTCAATATAGATATGCTCACCAGCTTATATATACACTCCTATGTCACTAGAGGGGTTGCAAACCAGACCAACGACAGAACTGACATGGTCAGACATGCTGCAGCCATGTCAGACTACAAACCACATATAACAGGTATCCCACAAAGCTTCCCCGTCTGGTATATATGCCCCATAGGTACAGGCCAACATGTAAGGACTGTGCCTGAACATGTTTGCAGAGGACTACAAACTGCCCAACATATCTGACACTCCAGCTGACACAAGCATCCCACAAAAGGGTCACATAGAAACAGACAACTGGTGCCATAGCCATGTCAGCAAGTTAAATGGAGAAAACTGTATAGTCAACCTCTGTGGATATACAGTAAGTGCCCACCAATTACCACATAGGTGTTAACCCATTACATACTTAACATGTAATGACAGACCTGGGTACACAAGGTGATAGATATCCTGCATTGGACAAACATGTGGCTGTAGTGTTAACAGAAACAATCCATATACCAACCTAATCATGAAGGTTATGACATCTAGATAAGGGGAGGTCATTGTGGTTCTGCAGTTATCCTTCATCAGCGTTACAATTGACTACAACAGCCCCTGTGGGGTGTACCTCAGCAGACACCTCCATCAACTGTAAAGTCCACAACAGTACTTCACCAGGAGTATCAAAGAGCTTGAACAGATGTAATGTGTTGCCTGATTAAACAGAGTGCAACTCCACACACTGCCATGCTGGCCACACAGATGCAAGTTGTGCCTGATGTAGAAAGCCATGTCCAAGCTGGAATTAATGAACATGCTGCACCTTGCACAATCTGAATGGCAGTGAGCTATGCACATGAGGGACCTGAACCCCAGCACTGACATACATAGGACAAGCTGTACTGCATTATCCATAACACAGAAGCCACCCCCACGCATGAGTAAACTACCAGTACAGGTTATCCATAGAGTCACTCGTTGATTCTCCTCAACAGGAATCTTAATGAGTGGATGGGAGATGGTAGGTTTACCCTGGGTATCACTGTTATGTCATGGGTAGACAGAGGCACAGTATACTAAACATGACATATGTCATGGCAAACTACACTTACAATGTGTTGAAGGACAAACACACTCTCTGACTAGCATTAGAAATGGCCTAGGGCACATCGGTAGTGTTTGCCAATGTACACCTATGTTGTGGAATACACTACTGATGTTGGACGAGGCTGTTGTAAGTAGTTAATATCTGAACATAATGCAACATGGTCAGATGTGCACAACTGGACCCTAACCAGGCTGTTGTGCTCAGTATGGAAATGTAAAGCAGTGATAGGACTAAAGCCCAGGATACTGTCCACCACAGTGAAAGTACTGAGCCACTACACTATACAGTACTACAGTGTTAGGTCAGTATGAATGGATGTTGACAATTGTATGCAAAGTATCCCATGCAAACCCTGCAGGCACAGTATAATCCCTGTTGTGTTCACACAAAAAGCATTTGGACAGTAACTACACAACATGACACAGAACACACAACCATAAACAGGAGATATTTGTTGAAGTTCACACTCATCCACAAATGTGATGGGCTGCAGAGTTCAACATATGGAAAGCTCACACTGGGCATGCTCACACACTTTGATAAATGAGACATCTTTCACACAACAAGCCATGGGAAGGCTGAACTGGGCATGCTCACACACTTAGTCCAAATATCAGTTTAGCATTTTGCCACATATATCTGGTATATGTAGTGTTATTCCAGTAACCAACAACATTATAGCAATCTGACCAGTGCTCACACTTAAATGACTACAGAGACATACATGATATAGTGGATTTCCCCCATATGCAAACATCTTCCACAGATACACAAGTTGTTCATACAAACAGGAAATGTTATGGCAATAAAGACCTACAAACACTGCTATCAGCACCAAATAATGTGCATCTGACAGTTAAACATATGGGTGTAGAGGTCAACACTAGGCTGTTTGCCCTAGGGAATGACAGCTTATCCAGAGTGTGTGTGTGTGGGTGATTGTGGTTGGTCTGTGTGCAAGTCTGTGTGAGGGAAATGTTCCTTTTAGCAACTGGGAAAACACACCACAGGATGCTCATTCCCCTTTCTAAACACTGATGATGTCAGCACCCTATAAGTATATCAGGAGAAAGAAAACCTCCCAGTAATCCAAATAGCACGCTCCGCTAATGCGTCTGTCTCTAGTGTCATAACTTAGTTAGGTAGGGCTTTGAATCTAGCAATTGGCAAGTGTGTGTGAAGCGGGGTTAGTGTGTGTGTATGAAAGGAATTTCCCTTTTGGCAACTGTGAAAACACACCACAGGATGCCCATTCCCCTTTCTAAACACTGATGATGTCAGCACCCTATAAGTATATCAGGAGAAAAAAAATCTCTGAATAGTGCACTCTGCTAATGCGTCTGTCTCTAGTGTCATAACATAGTTAAGTAGGAGTTTGAATCTAATAAGTGGCAAGTGTGTGTGAAGGGGGGTAAGTGTGTATGAAAGGAACATACCTTTTGGCAACTGTGAAAACACACCACAGGATGCCCATTCCCCTTTCTAAACACCGATGATGTCAGCACCCTATAAGTATATCAGGAGAAAAAAATGTCTCCCAGTAATGCCAATAGCGCGCTCCGCTAATGTGTCCATCTCTAGTGGCATAGCATAGTTAGGTAGGGGTTTGAATCCGGCAAGTGTGTGTGAAGGGGGGTTAGTGTGTGTGTGTATGAAAAGAACATCCCTTTTGGCAACTGTGAAAACACACCACAGGATGCCCATTCCCCTTTCTAAACACCAATGATGTCAGCACCCTATAAGTATATC
>NC_056744.1:1548352066-1548392636 GCF_019279795.1 Protopterus annectens | reverse complement strand
TGTTCCGCACCTTCCGCGGACATGTCCTGGGGTTCTGCTCTGGTTTCTGCGTACATACCATTTATGTCGTTATTTACGTTTTCTGCATGTTTTCCTTTGACATTCTCGGTGTCTTTCCCCATTGGCATGTTGCACCAGTATGACACCTGACGTTGGCAGCCTTCCGTTACTCCTATGTCATGTTTGGATGACTGTAAACCGTTTTTTTTGGTTTACATTGCCGTGCCGTTATGCTACGCCTGCGCCACTTCATGGACCGCTATTTGCCTTCATTTGCATGGTGCAACACCGCACATGGGGTGTTTAACATACCTACGCCGGAGGCGGCGCAACTCAGGCGTACGCCAGTGGTGCACGTGGGATTGGATCGTACCTGAATTGCTCGGCAGCCATGTCTGGCGTTGGCCATGCGTGCGCCTGGCGCAAGGTTCATGAATCCCAGGGTTTCTAACCACTTTGGCAACATGGGTGTCAAACGAGAGGTCACTATCTACATGGGTCCCCAGGTGTCTGATTTTTTTTTTCTGTGCTCAGTGGGTTGCTGTCTATGTGTTAATTTGTGGGTACTTTGTTCCACTCAAAGGGGATGACTACACATCAGTTGCATTCAGTTTCAGGCCATGATTCTGGCACCAGCTCTCTGTTTTTGTGAGGGCATTCTGTAGGATGTGTGTGCCGGCTGATGTATTCACTATGGTGCCTAGGTTGCAGTCATCTGCAAACTTTGTCAGCCACAACCCTCCTATGTTTGCTTTCACATCTGAAAAGTAAATGCTAAATAAGAGGGGTCCCAGGACAGATCCTTGTGGGACACCACTTGTGACTGGCTTTGAATCTGACAAGGCACCTGCAATGTCGACTTTATGGGTTCTGTTGTTTAGCCATTTTGCAACCTATCCTGTGACATATGGATTTATATTTCAGCTATTGAGCTTGTCTATGATGCCTGAGTGGGGTATTGTGTCAAAGGCCTTAGCCAAGTGCAGGTAGGCTGTGTGGACCGCTTAGCCCTCATCAATGGCCCTACTGACAGTTTCAAAATAGTCAACTAGGTTCAAAAGGCAGGATCTGCCCTTTACAAAGCTGAACTGGGTGGGGTCAAGAGTCTGTAGGTCACCAATGTCTCTGTTTAAGAGCTCCATAATGACTCTTTCCATAGCTTTGCAGACAAGGCTGGTTAAGCTTGTGTGGTGGTAGTTCCCAGGGTCTGTGGAGGCATCTCCTTTGTGGAGTGGGACCACTGTTGCTGTACGCCAGTGTTCAGGTACATATCCTGTAGCAAGGCTAAGGTTAAATAGCATTTTTATATACGGGTTTAGCTCCTCTTTGAGTTCACGTAGCACGCAACTGGGGATACCATCAGGTCCCATTGATGCTGTGTTTTTGTCTTTGCTGAGTGCGGCTCTCACGTGGACATCTGAGATGACAGTGAGGTTACATTCAGCTGTGATAACTATCTTCTTTTGGGGGTGAGGGAGAGAGAAAATTGCACTGAACCTGTCTGCCAGAATGTTGCCAATATCTGTCAGGTCACTGAAATTGATGTTGTTGTGTACCAACTCTGAGCATATCTGAGGGTTCCCACCCAGGTTTCTGACGTAACTGAAGAAGGCATTGTGGTTATCTTTATTGTCTTTGGTGATTTTTGTCTCAAAGTTGACCTTGGATGTCTTTATGAGAGAATGTAGCTTTTTACTAGTGTTGATCACAGCTGCCTTCCCTTTAGGAGATTTAGCTCTGTCTTGCATTAGTATCCTTCTTTTGTTATACAGTTCGTTTATGGCTGGGGTCCACCAGACAGGCCACTTTCCCTTGGTGGAGAGGGTCTTGGTTTTATTTGTGATTACATGGTCCATGCTTTCTTGGAGATGTCCGTAGAAAGCATTTGTGAAGGAGTCACCATTGTGTGTTGTGGTTTCCACTGGCCCAGTGGGCTTAAAGGATACCATCTCAGTCTGAAGAAGTGTAAAGTCAGCTTTTGAGAAGTTTGTCACTATACTCTTTGTATTTTACTAGCACCGACACATTTGTAGAAAATTTCCCAGAATCCATCAAACAAAATGGACATGCAAAATGTAACACTTCCACAAGAGGGGTAAGCATACTGGATGTGATAATCAGAAATATGTGTACTGGATGTCAAGATGAGAAGTGTATCCCTCACTGGTAAGCCCAGACCATAGAGTAATCACACTGTAGTTACACATCCCGACCCCAGTCCCTGGCCAGAATACCACAGTGAAACACATGTATAAAGCATAGCTTGCACCCTACAAACCAATGTGGAATCCATGAAAGGCCCTGTGCAAGTCCAGAATATGAGACACACTGCAGAACATGTTATACAGGCATTCCATGAACACAGCCAAGAGTGCTTGGAGTCTGCAATCACAAATAACAACAAGACACAATGCCATACACCCAGGCATCTGGCATGCTGGATTCCAGCAATTACTAAACCATTGAAGAGAATGAGGAAGCTACCACATGATAGATCAAACATAAAAAGTGAAGTAATCAGTGATCACTAGTATGGCAATAAAATGCGTCCACACATACAATCCACTAAGGCCAGGCAAAACAAGTAGAATCTGTGAATCCAGAGGCAATGTGACACCTGTCCCAAGTACACACACAGCAACAACTCACCCCAATAAATAAAAATATATGTGATAGACGCAACCAGGTACCAAAACGTAGCCTGAGCACCCCCAAATCAGTACTGTCAAAACTAGTCAGGAGGGCAAGGTAACCACATACACCACAAACCCAGTCCCACATAGACCTACAACGACTGTAAACCAAACACATAAACACAAAAACATTCCCAGAGGCCCTAATTACAAACACACAACACCAACACAAGCCTCCAAAGCAGACACCCAATAAAACAACCTCCAGACATAGCACATGTAACACATAGTACACAAAGCTGGTGTGCCAAACAGTCACAGGACAGAAGGAGAAACAACATGCCTGATACAGTTGTAATAGGTGACTCCATAGTGAGACATGCTGCTGTTCCAGGGATGGCTTGCACCTGTTACCCATGGGCATCTGGATATTGCCTAAGGCTTTTGCAACCTACAGAGATCCTTTTGTAGGCGAGGCCAAAAAGACTAACCCACCACCATAGAAAACAAAACTGGAAAGAAACAGAAGGGTAATGCTGATCAATGCCAGACGTGTAAACCTCAATATGCATGCTCCTGAGGCCCTCCCCAGTATGGAGAACATCGATGTCTGTCCAGTGATAGAAACCTGCTGCAAGCCTTGTGACAGCACACCAGCACTACCAGGTAATACCACATATCATGTGTTATGGCCACAAAACCTGGAACAAAACATAAAAGGAGGGTGAGTATCCATATTCAGCACAGACACCTATATGTCCAGTTAACTGACAATGCTTACGTCATTGCAGTCCACCCATGTGCAACTAACCATAGGCAAGACTGCTGTACAGTCTGTTGCATGCTACAGACCACACACTCACACACAGGAACCCCACCCCGCTGTCCTGAAGACAGTGGACAGTAGGAATGTACCACCAAATACAAAACAAGGTACAGACCAAAAGCAAAAACAAACAAAGTTACCATGCGCTGGGTCAAATGGTTGAATATGAAACAATTCTAGAGTTAATCAGTCCAAGTTCAAGTTCACAAACTCCCATACGAAAAACAATGAACGCTGCTGTCGTAGTATGAAAAAGCAGTTTATTAGTACAAATCTGTAAGCGCTTTCACCCGTAGGCTTCCTCAGACAGTATAAACATATATCCTCCATTCACATCTTATATACAGGAGTAACCCAAATCATTGGTTGAAAGCAGTCATGTGCATACTAAAAAATATATCTCCTACTTAAAACAATACAAGCGCTAAAATTTCATTTTATAAATTTCATACAGAAGTAAAAACAGAAAAAACAGAAAAAAACACACTCAAGAGACTTAAAAGAGTGCAAACCTGCTCATAAAAATATTAAAAGCTAGAGCAGTAAATACAGTTAAAAACACATAAAAATAAAACACTCAAATACATAGAATAAAAGTGTGAGTAGTGTCCTAAAACTATTAATGAGGTCTATAGCACCTCCTTTTCCTCAGAACAGGTGCTATATGTACCTTATCATTAAGACCAGGGGGCTTATCCGCCCTGCATCTAATAATCCATCTCATTTCCCTCTCAAGAGTATCATTAATAATATCACCACCCCTAACATTAGTGAAAACTACCTGTAATATACAGAACATAAAGATATGTTCTGGACCTGTGGTTTTAACATGCTTCGCTAATGCATTCGTATCACTCCCTATCCTAATGTGATAGAGGTGCTCTCTGATCCTTTCTTTCAAGGTCCTATTCATTTTACCTATGTAAACGAAGGACAGGCAGAACACCTAGCTAGATAAACCACATGAGAGCTCATGCAGTTAGTGTTGGTATGTAATTTATACTCAAAAAGTGTAACGGATGTACAAAGGAAGTGCTGCTGTCTATAAATGCACATTGATTACAACGTCCACAGGGACGTGTATTGTGGACCATTCCAGAAATACTATTTGGAAAACTATTAAAGCTTTTATGGCATAACAAACTCTTTAAGTTAGGTTTATTCTTATCGCTACCATAGGTTTGGAACCTACCACTTCCTTAACTATTGGATCTAGAGTTAATACTTCCCATCGTTTCTCTAGGATGCCCCTAATAGCTCCTGCGTCTTGAGTAAAAAACAATGGAGCTCTCAGTGTATTGGAAGGACTCAGGGAACCAGATGGTATTATCTCTCCTATACTAGGGCATTCAGAAAAATATGGTTTAGCTATATTAGATCTAAGTGTGTCAACCTCCAACTGCATCCTGTTAAAAGTATACTCACTGTACCCTCTGTTAACAAACATATGCCTCATCCTATTAAGTTCTTCTTCGTAGCTAATTTGTCCCTTCATGACATTGTTGAACACATAAGTAGGATGCATACTTTGCCGATCTGGTTCCCTGAGTCCTTCCAATACACTGAGAGCTCTATTGTTTTTTACTCAAGACGCAGGAGCTATTAGAGGCATCCTAGAGAAACGATGGGAAGTATTAACTCTAGATCCAATAGTTAAGGAAGTGGTAGATTCCAAACCTATGGTAGCGTATAAGAATAAACCTAACTTAAAGAGTTTGTTATGCCATAAAAGCTTTAATAGTTTTCCAAATAGTATTTCTGGAATGGTCCACAATACACGTCCCTGTGGACGTTGTAATCAATGTGCATTTATAGACAGCAGCACTTCCTTTGTACATCCCGTTACACTTTTTGAGTATAAATTACATACCAACACTAACTGCATGAGCTCTCATGTGGTTTATCTAGCTAGGTGTTCTGCCTGTCCTTCGTTTTACATAGGTAAAATGAATAGGACCTTGAAAGAAAGGATCAGAGAGCACCTCTATCACATTAGGATAGGGAGTGATACAAATGCATTATCGAAGCATGTTAAAACCACAGGTCCAGAACATATCTTTATGTTCTGTATATTACAGGTAGTTTTCACTAATGTTAGGGGTGGTGATATTATTAATGATACTCTTGAGAGGGAAATGAGATGGATTATTAGATGCAGGGCAGATAAGCCCCCTGGTCTTAATGATAAGGTACATATAGCACCTGTTCTGAGGAAAAGGAGGTGCTATAGACCTCATTAATAGTTTTAGGACACTACTCACACTTTTATTCTATGTATTTGAGTGTTTTATTTTTATGTGTTTTTAACTGTATTTACTGCTCTGGCTTTTAATATTTTTATGAGCAGGTTTGCACTCTTTTAAGTCTCTTGAGTGTGTTTTTTTGTTTTTTCTGTTTTTACTTCTGTATGAAATTTATAAAATGAAATTTTAGCGCTTGTATTGTTTTAAGTAGGAGATATTTTTTAGTATGCACATGACAGCTTTCAACCAATGATTTGGGTTACTCCTGTATATAAGATGTGAATGGAGGATATATGTTTATACTGTCTGAGGAAGCTTACGGGTGAAAGCGCTTACAGATTTGTACTAATAAACTGCTTTTTCATACTACGACAGCAGCGTTCATTGTTTTTCGTATGGGAGTTTGTGAACTTGAACTTGGACTGATTAACTCTAGAATTGTTTCATATTCAACCATTTGACCCAGCGCATGGTAACTTTGTTTGTTTTTCCTTTTGGTCTTATAACCATTGCTATAGCTGGGTCTTGGCTCCGTTGTCTTGGTGTATACTTCATCTATTTTCTACAAAACAAGGTACACACAAATTACCACATAGGTGGTAAACCATTATGTATGGAAGGAGTAATCAGGGACCTAGTTACACAAGTGGACAGTAACCTGTTATGTGACAGTCACATTGCCAATTTGGCTAGGAAGACTGTCTATATTGGACACTGTATCATGAAAGGATTCACATCTACGTCAACAAAGGTCATTGTGCCCCTATACTGTTCCCTTATCAGACCCATAATGTAGTACAATGCCTCATTTGGGATGTACATTACCTGGCACCTGCAGCAGTTAGAAAGACCTCAAAGGTACCTCACCAAGAGTTAGAAAGGGTCTCAAATATATGTCATATGCTACCTGGCTGTAGACACCACAGCTGAATGCAGTCACATACTGCCTACACAGAGGCATTGTATGTCTGTTGTACAAGTCCATGTCCAACACAGAAGTAATGGACATGCTCCACCCCAGAAAACTCAAAGCCATCGGAGCTGTGTGAGTCAGAGATGTCAACCTCAACACATAATCAAATAGGATGTGCTGGAGGGACAGATACCAAACCCTGAGGCTCTCCAAACCCTGGAACAGAATACCACTACATGTTAGGCAGAGCCCCTCACTGACACTCTTCAACAGGAAGTTTGCAAAATGGATGGATAATTGTAGATGTACACTGGGGGTCTTTACTGTGTCATGTCCAGACAGAGGCACAGCTAAGTAAATCATAAATGGCCATAATATTCACATAGCAAGGGGTGGCAAAAGCCACACACACTGTGGCTAGGCTTACAAATGCCCTAGGGTGGATAGCCTTGTATGAACCTATGAACCTATTATGATACAAATTGTACAGGACACTAAGGATAATCCCAAGGCTGCTGCAACTGATGGTAGGAAGCGTGTTGTGAATTCCCAGATATGCTCTGGATCACACAAATATTACAAACAACATACCAAACACACACACGTGCCAACATACATCCTGACAGGTGCAGTGCAAACCCCCCCCCCCATAATGCAAAATATCTTTCCCAGCAGACTGCTGCCTCCCTGGCATTATGTCAGCCTTACCACAGGATATGTACCCAAAGAGCAGTGTACAACAACAGTGGTCGTTCTCAAGAAAAGTGTCGCCTGAATGGATACTAAAAACAACCACCACAGAATCCTGAGAAGCTTGGTCTGCACAGCTATGGAAAGGATCAGCATGTACCGCAGACATAAAGATATTGGGGATCTATTGACACCCGACCCTACCCAGTGTGGGTTTATTAAGTGCAGACCCTGCCCCAAAACATGTGTGACTCAGTTGAAACAGTAATTGAGGTCACTGATGAGGGCACTGTGGTCCACACAGTGTAGCTGGACCTTGCAAAGCCTTCCATACAATACCCTACGTGTTCAATATAGATATGCTCACCAGCTTATATATACACCCCTATGTCACTAAAGGGGTTGCAAACCAGACCAACGACAGAACTGACATGGTCAGACATGCTGCAGCCATGTCAGACTACAAACCACATATAACAGGTATCCCACAAAGCTTGGTCCTGGGACCTTCCCCGTCTGGTATATGTGCCCCATAGGTACAGGCCAACATGTAAGGACTGTGCCTGAACATGTTTGCAGAGGACTACAAACTGCCCAACATATCTGACACTCCAGCTGACACAAGCATCCCACAAAGGGCCACATAGAAACAGACAACTGGTGCCATAGCCATGTCAGCAAGTTAAATGGAGAAAACTGTATAGTCAACCTCTGTGGATATACAGTAAGTGACCACCAATTACCACATAGGTGTTAACCCATTACATACTTAACATGTAATGACAGACCTGGGTACACAAGGTGATAGATATCCTGCATTGGACAAACATGTGGCTGTAGTGTTAACAGAAACAATCCATATACCAACCTAATCATGAAGGTTATGACATCTAGATAAGGGGAGGTCATTGTGGTTCTGCAGTTATCCTTCATCAGCATTACAATTGACTACAACAGCCCCTGTGGGGTGTACCTCAGCAGACACCTCCATCAACTGTAAAGTCCACAACAGTACTTCACCAGGAGTATCAAAGAGCTTGAACAGATGTAATGTGTTGCCTGATTAAACAGAGTGCAACTCCACACACTGCCATGCTGGCCACCCAGACGCAAGTTGTGCCTGATGTAGAAAGCCATGTCCAAGCTGGAATCAATGAACATGCTGCACCTTGTACAATCTGAATGGCAGTGAGCTATGCACATGAGGGACCTGAACCCCAGCACTGACATACATAGGACAAGCTGTACTGCATTATCCATAACACAGAAGCCACCCCACGCATGAGTAAACTACCAGTACAGGTTATCCATAGAGTCACTCGTTGATTCTCCTCAACAGGAATCTTAATGAGTGGATGGGAGATGGTAGGTTTACCCTGGGTATCACTGTTATGTCATGGGTAGACAGAGGCACAGTATACTAAACATGACATATGTCATGGCAAACTACACTTACAATGTGTTGAAGGACAAACACACTCTCTGACTAGCATTAGAAATGGCCTAGGGCACATCCGTAGTGTTTGCCAATGTACACCTATGTTGTGGAATACACTACTGATGTTGGACGAGGCTGTTGTAAGTAGTTAATATCTGAACATAATGCAACATGGTCAGATGTGCACAACTGGACCCTAACCAGGCTGTTGTGCTCACTATGGAAATGTAAAGCAGTGATAGGACTAAAGCCCAGGATACTGTCCACCACAGTGAAAGTACTGAACCACTACACTATACAGTACTACAGTGTTAGGTCAGTATGAACGGATGTTGACAACTGTATGCAAAGTATCCCATGCAAACCCTGCAGGCACAGTATAATCCCTGTTGTGTTCACACGAAAAGCATTTGGACAGTAACTACACAACATGACACAGAACACACAACCATAAACAGGAGATATTTGTTGAAGTTCACACTCATCCACAAATGTGATGGGCTGCAGAGTTCAACATATGGAAAGCTCACACTGGGCATGCTCACACACTTTGATAAATGAGACATCTTTCACACAACAAGCCATGGGAAGGCTGAACTGGGCATGCTCACACACTTAGTCCAAATATCAGTTTAGCATTTTGCCACATATATCTGGTATATGTACGTGTTATTCCAGTAACCAACAACATTATAGCAATCTGACCAGTGCTCACACTTAAATGACTACAGAGACATACATGATATAGTGGATTTGAACCATATGCAAACATCTTCCACAGATACACAAGTTGTTCATACAAACAGGAAATGTTATGGCAATAAAGACCTGCAAACACTGCTATCAGCACCAAATAATGTGCATCTGACAGTTAAACATATGGGTGTAGAGGTCAACACTAGGCTGTTTGCCCTAGGGAATGACAGCTTATCCAGAGTGTGTGTGTGGGTGATTGTGGTTGGTCTGTGTGCAAGTCTGTGTGAGGGAAATGTTCCTTTTAGCAACTGGGAAAACACACCACAGGATGCTCATTCCCCTTTCTAAACACTGATGATGTCAGCACCCTATAAGTATATCAGGAGAAAGAAAATCTCCCAGTAATCCAAATAGCGCGCTCCGCTAATGCGTCTGTCTCTAGTGTCATAACTGAGTTAGGTAGGGGTTTGAATCTAACAACTGGCAAGTGTGTATGAAGTGGGGTTAGTGTGTGTGTATGAAAGGAACATCCCTTTTGGCAACTGTGAAAACACACCACAGGATGCCCATTCCCCTTTCTAAACACTGATGATGTCAGCACCCTATAAGTATATCAGGAGAAAGAAAATCTCCGAATAGTGCACTCTGCTAATGCGTCTGTCTCTAGTGTCATAACATAGTTAAGTAGGAGTTTGAATCTAACAAGTGGTAAGTGTGTGTGAAGGGGGGTAAGTGTGTATGAAAGGAACATACCTTTTGGCAACTGTGAAAACACACCACAGGATGCCCATTCCCCTTTCTAAACACCGATGATGTCAGCACCCTATAAGTATATCAGGAGAAAAAATGTCTCCCAATAATGTGAATAGCGTGCTCCGCTAATGTGTCTGTTTCTAGTGGCATAGCATAGTTAGGTAGGGGTTTGAATCCAGCAAGTGTGTGTGAAGAGTGGGTAGTGTGTGTGTATGAAAAGAACATCCCTTTTGGCAACTGTGAAAACACACCACAGGATGCCCATTCCCCTTTCTAAACACCGATGATGTCAGCACCCTATAAGTATATCAGGAGAAAAAAAATCTTCCAGTAATGCAAATAGCCCACTCCGCTAATGCGTCCGTCTCTAGTGTCATAACATAGTTAAGTAGAAGTACATAGTTAAGTAGGGGTTTGAATCCAGCAAGTGTGTGTGAAGGGGGGGTTAGTGTGTGTGTATGAAAGGAACATTTCTTTCAGCAACTGTAAAAATGCACCACAGGATGTCCATTTCCCTTTCTAAACACAGATGATGTCAGCACCCTATAAGTATATCAAGAGAAAAGCAATCTTCCAGTAATGCAAATAGCACACTGTGCTAATGCATCCGTCTCTAATGTCATAACATAGTTAAATAGGGGCTTGAATCCAGCAAGTGTGTGTGAAGGGGGGTTAGTGTGTATGAAAGGAACATCCCTTTTGGCAATTGGGAAAACACACTACAGGATGCACATACCCCTTTCTAAACAATAGCACAATTATTTATGGCTTTTGATTCCAGACATGTCACGTGTGTTTTGCTCACACAGAATGCCCATGTGTGTGGGTTGTTTCTCACAATAATGCATGACATCGATTAAACCAGTTATGGCAATGCACACATGATGTATGTGTGTGCCAAATACACATATGTACCTGTGACCTTCAATAGTTACCATGTGTGATGCTGCCACATGTGAATACATGCTATTTGCACTGGGTAACATTATGACTGTGGTCTTCTGTGCAGGTGCTGCATGTGGGATGTGTATATACAGTGTGAGATGTAGATGCTATCAACCTAGTAGTGAGGGATACACACCTGGTCTGGGGCATATAGTCTACATGTTGTTGATGAACAGGTGCTGCATGTTTTCACCTGTTGTGGGAGTGGTAAGAAGTTGTTCCATAGCAATGCAGTGACTGCATGCTAATAACCTTTCAGCTAGGGTGTTGTAGCTACAGTAATTCATTAGCATTCAGTAATATGTCAGCATTCCTGGTGAGGGTATGATGCCAACCAAGGTCAGGGTTCTACCAGCCTGTGCCACTTGCTCAGTGAGCTCTTCCATGTTCCCTATCATGTATTCCAGTGAGGGACATCACACGTCAGCTGTAGTGGCATGGACAATGACTGAGTCATATGTGTCCATGCATCTGACTGACCTGTATGCTTGTGTTATGTGGTGGACCATAGTGCCCCACGAGCATATCACTGTGACCTTCACCTTGTCCAGCCTGGTGAGCATGACCTCACTGTACCAGACAATAAAAGTACCTAACACAACTGCAGCAGGAGTGTTGTATAGCTGTACAGACTGTGCTTGTTTGGCACACAGGATTTGTGTGCTATGTGTTATGCGTGCTGTGTTCAGGCCTAACGTATGCCTGTGTGCCAGCTGCAGAGGTGTCTGCCACTCAGACAGGATGCCATTCTTAGGCTCCACGAATGGCCTGGTGTGTTCCCGTGCTTGTATTGCTGTCAGTGTAGGTCTACATCAGACTGGTATTGCAGTCACTGTAGTATTTCATGCCACCTGACAGGTTATGCCAGTACTGGGTTCAGAGTGCTTAGTCCACAGTTTGGCTATGTGTTTCCATCTCATACATGTGTTGTACATCCATGGGTAGGGGATAGGGTTGACTGTGTACGTGTGGCAGCTGTGACATTACTACATGACTCACATATTCCACAACTGTACCATAGAGGTGACTGACAACTGACCTTTGCACATGCTACCATAGTATTGAGATTGCATTGGTGATTAGCAGCACATAGGGCCAATGGTGAACAAGATACATAGGTTCATAGGTTCATACTTGGCTATCTTCCCTAGGGCATTTATAAACCTAGCCAGAATGTGAGTGGCTTTCACCATGCATAGTAAATCTATCTTGCTATGCCCTTTTCCAAGGTTAGTATACTGTGCCTCTGTCTAACAGTGACACATAAGTGATACCCAGGGTAAACCTACAATGTCCCATCCAGTCATTAATATTCCTCTTGAAGACAGTCACTGAGTGACACTGCCTAACCTGTATTGGGATAATATTCCCGAGTGAAGGGAGCCTCTGAGTTATGAATGTGTCCCTCCAGCATGTCCTATGTATATCACTCCTGAGGTTCAAGTCTTTCCAGCATGTAGCTTGATGGGATTTGGATATTCTGAGGTGCAGCATGACCATTAAGTCAGGGTTTGACATGGCTTTATATGTCAGGCACAGATTGCCTATGAAGAGGCAGTATGCCACTGAGTAGAGCTGTCATTTCTTTAACCAGTCAGTATGTGGCATCTGTTTGAGACCTTTGATCCTCTTGTTGAGGTACTTTTGTGGTCTTTCCAGTTGCTGCAGGTGTCTGGTAAGGTGCATGCCGACAGGGGCATTGTAGTCAATTATGGGCATGATGAGGGATGAGTAAAGAGGCACAATGTCCTCCCCTGATCTACATGTGAATGCCTTCATGATGAGGTGGCCTATATAAAATGTTTTTCTAACCACTTTGGCCATGGGGTTGTCAAATGAGAGAATACTATCAACTTGTGTACCCCAAGGTCCATAATTCCTTCATCTGTACTTAATGGATTAACACATATGTGGTACTTTGTGGTCACTTTGATTTTGCCAAAGGGGATGACTATACACTTTTTGGCATTCAGCTTGAGGCCATGGCTGTGGCACAAGTCGTCTGTTTCTAAGAGGCCCTTTTGGAGGATGCGTATGTTGGCTGGAGAGTTGATTATGGCGTCCAGTTTGCAGTCATCTGCGACTTGCTCAGCCACAGTCCTTCCATGTTGGCCTGTACCTCTGATAAATATATGCTGAACAAGACAGATCCCAGGGCTGAGCCTTGTGGGACACCACTTGTAACTGGTTTTGAGGCTGACATGGCTCCAGCAATTCTAACCATCTGTGTTCTGCCCTTGAGCCACTGTGCAATATATGTCGTGACATAGGGGTTAATATGTACACTGGTGAGCTTCCCTAGAATGCACAAGTGGGGTATTGTATCAAAGGCTTATGCAAGGTCCAGGTAGGCTGTGTAGACCACCTTCCCCTTGACAGTGGCCTTGGTGACTGTTTCAAAGAAATCAAACAGGTTTGAGAGGCAGGATCTGCCATTAACAAAGCCAAACTGTGTAGGATGCAGTGTCTGTAGGTCCCCAATATCTATATTTATGAGGTTCATGATGATCCTTGCCATAGCTTTGCAGACCAAGCTATTCAGACTTATGGGGCGATAGTGTCCAGGATCCGTTAAGGCACCACCTAAATGTAGAGGGACAAAATAGTAACTAACACAAAATAAACTGCCGGGATGAAAGATGAAACACACGGTAAATAGCGTAACCAATAGTTTAATGCCCGCTTTCGTAAAAACTTCATCAGAATACAAAATAACCACAATTCAATGCATTTAAATAGCCAAATAATTAGCAAACAATTACTTAATTAAAATCAATCAAACAATTTGGTTTAAAAAAATATATTAAATTTTAAAAAAACTCAAATGATACCAGTCCCTTATTCACTTGCAATTTCCTATATTTTAAAAAACATTTGATGTTAATATAATCATTTAAACCAGGGAACTTGTCCGATTTGAGTTTTATCTGCCACATGGTTTCACGCTGCTCTAAAAAATTTTTATAATCTCCAGCTCGGAGATCAGCATGAACAACTTCTAAAACTGAGAACAAAAATTTCTTATATCTGTTACAAGTTTTGGTGTGTTTATACAGGGCATTATTCTCGTCGTTCGTTTTGATGCTGTAAAGATGCTCTCTAATTCTAGTATTTAAACAACGGGTGGTCATGCCAACATAGTATGCAGGACAACCCGAACACTGACTAATGTAAACCACCCCCTTTGTTTTGCAATCAGCATAACAAGGTACTTTAAAGGTGTTGTCAATGGTGTCTATTTTGATGTAAGGTCCCTCTGAAATAAATCGACACATGTTGCAGCTATGGCAAGCATGCATCCCAATCTTTTTGGTGTTGATGGTTGGTACAACTGAAATTTTATTTTCCAAAATTCCCTTTAAGTTATAACAGTTCCTAAAGACAAATTTGGGACCTTCACCCAAAGTTCTTCTAATCTCTTCATTGCCATTAATGATTTTCCAGTTGTCAACAACGATCTGCCTAATCAAGGAGCCGTCAGAACTAGTGTCTAAAGAACACAAAGCATCGGTGTTGTAGCCACTCCGTGTGCCTTTTGATTCTGACCGCTGTTGATAGAACTGGGAAAATCAATAATGGGTTTGAAAATGCTGTCACGTTTTCCTAATACTTCCTCACTAGTTAATGCTAGTTGGTGAAAATCATACCCCCTGTGTAGAAATAAAGACATAACAGTATTAAATTCCTGTGTCAAGTCATACTGTTTGGATGTCATCCGACTCGCTCATATGAACTGCCCTCGAGGGATGTTCCTGATGACATGTCTAGGGTGGTTACTAGAGTGGTGCAAATACCCATTAGTGAATGTCTCCTTACGATGAATCCTACTGTGTAAACGTTCTTCATCTGTGTCCCAATATAATGATACATCTAAGAAATTCACTATGGTTCCAACATTTCCCAAGGTGAATTTTACATAATCAAAAATAGAATTCATGTCTATGAAAAACTCATTGACTACGGTAAAATCACCTTCAATGATGAAAAATAAATCATCAATATAACGACAAAAAAACTTGATGTTAAATTTCTGTTTTAAGATGGGTAACGCCTCAGACTCCCAACAAGCCATTACCAAGTTTGCAAACGCGGGAGCCACTGGAGACCCCATCGCAACCCCCTTCTTCTGTCTGTAATAATTATTGCCGAAAAGAAAAATGTTGTTTTCTAAAATTAACTCTAAAAATAACCTAATGGTAGAAATGGCTCCTGCAGTAAACCTGCCGCCTTTTTTTGCCAAAAATTCACAAACTGCGTCAGTTCCTTCCAAATGGGGAATGCATGTGTATAGAGAAATGACATCAACTGTGAAAATGATATGTCTTAAAGGATCAAAAGCATGTTCCTGTAAATAAACACCAAATTTACTCAAAAAATGCCAAGAGTCTTTAACATGAGATGGTTCATTCACTAAAATAGGACCCAAAATCAAATCAATCACCAGAGAAATACCTTCTGTGATGGAATGTGGACATGAGACTATCGGTCTAAGTGGAGGGTTTTTAACATCTTTGTGGGTTTTTGGTATTCCAAAAATCACCCCAATGCGTGGCTCTGTTACAACGCAAAAATCATAAACCTCACTTGTGATGTCCCCTGTCATGAATAAACCATACAGTTCAGACTGTATCAAACGCACCCTGCGTTTGTAATCAAGAAGAGTTATACTTTCATATTCCTCCAAATTGTTGATAATTTCTAACATCTTCGTTTGATACACGTTCTGATCCATGATCACGATGTTACCCCCTTTGTCGCTTTTCATGAACCTGAAGCGATGACATAGTGTCTTCAGGTTCATGAGAGCCACCCTTTCATTCCTAGTAAGATTGTCACCAGCATGTCTGTTTTCACTCAAAACTTTGTTGATGTCAGCAATACACTGTTCCTCAAATACTCTGATTGTGTTGTGCAAATGAGGTGTAAAAGTGGAGGGTTTTACCAAAGACTTATGAGTTTGTCCCTTTCTAGTTAAAAAATGCAACATATATTGTACATTCAATTTCCTAGAAAATTTTTTGATGTCAATAATAGTATTAGTAACGTTTGCCCTAGAAGTAGGAATAAAATTTAAACCATACTTCAACACATTAAGCTCACATTCAGAAAAACAATGTTCAGTCAAATTGATGATGTTAAATTGGTCAAAAGTCCTTTCTAAGTTTCGTCCGCTGAAGAACTGGACCCCAGAAAGGTCCGACTGCGAGTCAGAACAGTGTTCCTGTTGTGTTGACTTCCCCTTTTGTTTAAAAAAGTTGAAGAAGGAATTGAACCAGAACTAGTATTTCCCCCTGTGTTGCTGCTAGTTTTAACCTTAGGTCGAACTGACCCTTCAATAATAACGTCTTGCCCATTGGTTTCAATGTCCGTGTTGTCAGGTTCTGTAACTATCTCGTCGGTGAAAAAATCTTTGGCACCTGAAGAGTCAACAACTGACTCCTTAATCGGATGCCTGTTATAATCGTTTCTGATTGAATTGTTCTCAGTATGTTTGACAATGCATGCCACACCTTCGCTGTTAGCCCCTACTGAATTCATTTCCTTAGAACTGATTGTTGGACGACCAAAGGCTCGGGTGGTCTGCTGGTCAGGGATAAAACGGTTGTTTGTTTCCCCTCTTGATGCCTTTTGGTTATTTTTGTTAGCAAAGTTATCGTATGCTATGCCGCTGTCATAGGCGATGGTATCGCGGGTTAATTTAACCCGTTTGCGACTAATCACCTCAGCGGTATGCTGTTCCAATTCTTGGTGCAAAACAGCAAAAAGTTCACCAGCCTTAATCTCACCCAACAGTTCCTTAAGTTCACCTTCAAGTTGAATAATTTCAACTTTCAGTTCACCCATTTTTATAATGTTGTTGTCAACAAGCAAACTTAAGAAGTTCATGCCAGCAGTGTTGAAAAAATTAGTTAAAGTCTTAAAAAAAGACGAGGCTTTAGTGACCCCGTTAGGGCATTTGAAAAATCTAAGGCCCTTGGGAACTATCCCCAATTCAATACAGTGTCTAAAATAACTGTTTTCTAAGTCAAGGGAATGATGTCTCTTTAACAATCTTACAAGCAAATTGCGTTTATTGCTAATCTCAAGGTAACTTAAATCCCGTCTTCCTTTACCTGGATTGCCAAATGGATTCTGAATTTCGTTAAGAAAAACCTGTACTGTTCTGTGACCGGGATGATAATTCAAAGAAGACTTCTCTCGTGGACGAGACGCTGCAGCCTGGCAATAATCCCTCTCACGTTTGTCTTCGGTCTCGATAACAGTGTTCAGTTCAAAAAAAGATGTGTTCGGACTCAGTTCGTCTTCCGAACGTTGTTTAGTCATTTGAAAACGTTCGTTCTGATTGGTCCTCTGCATCAAAATCTTCAAGGAACTCTTGATGTCTAATAAAGTAGTCGTTAGTAACTCACTCAAAGTGGTAGCAGCCGAATTCGGTGTAGCATGTACTGTCAAGTCCAATAGTTCATCATCTCTCACCTCAGACATGGCAAAGAAACCAAGTAAAAAAACGCCAAAATAGTAACTAACACAAAATAAACTGCCGGGATGAAAGATGAAACACACGGTAAATAGCGTAACCAATAGTTTAATGCCCGCTTTCGTAAAAACTTCATCAGAATACAAAATAACCACAATTCAATGCATTTAAATAGTCTCATGTCCACATTCCATCACAGAAGGTATTTCTCTGGTGATTGATTTGATTTTGGGTCCTATTTTAGTGAATGAACCATCTCATGTTAAAGACTCTTGGCATTTTTTGAGTAAATTTGGTGTTTATTTACAGGAACATGCTTTTGATCCTTTAAGACATATCATTTTCACAGTTGATGTCATTTCTCTATACACATGCATTCCCCATTTGGAAGGAACTGACGCAGTTTGTGAATTTTTGGCAAAAAAAGGCAGCAGGTTTACTGCAGGAGCCATTTCTACCATTAGGTTATTTTTAGAGTTAATTTTAGAAAACAACATTTTTCTTTTCGGCAATAATTATTACAGACAGAAGAAGGGGGTTGCGATGGGGTCTCCAGCGGCTCCCGCGTTTGCAAACTTGGTAATGGCTTGTTGGGAGTCTGAGGCGTTACCCATCTTAAAACAGAAATTTAACATCAAGTTTTTTTGTCGTTATATTGATGATTTATTTTTCATCATTGAAGGTGATTTTACCGTAGTCAATGAGTTTTTCATAGACATGAATTCTATTTTTGATTATGTTAAATTCACCTTGGGAAATGTTGGAACCATAGTGAATTTCTTAGATGTATCATTATATTGGGACACAGATGAAGAACGTTTACACAGTAGGATTCATCGTAAGGAGACATTCACTAATGGGTATTTGCACCACTCTAGTAACCACCCTAGACATGTCATCAGGAACATCCCTCGAGGGCAGTTCATACGAGCGAGTCGGATGACATCCAAACAGTATGACTTGACACAGGAATTTAATACTGTTATGTCTTTATTTCTACACAGGGGGTATGATTTTCACCAACTAGCATTAACTAGTGAGGAAGTATTAGGAAAACGTGACAGCATTTTCAAACCCATTATTGATTTTCCCAGTTCTATCAACAGCGGTCAGAATCAAAAGGCACACGGGAGTGGCTACAACACCGATGCTTTGTGTTCTTTAGACACTAGTTCTGACGGCTCCTTGATTAGGCAGATCGTTGTTGACAACTGGAAAATCATTAATGGCAATGAAGAGATTAGAAGAACTTTGGGTGAAGGTCCCAAATTTGTCTTTAGGAACCGTTATAACTTAAAGGGAATTTTGGAAAATAAAATTTCAGTTGTACCAACCATCAACACCAAAAAGATTGGGATGCATGCTTGCCATAGCTGCAACATGTGTCGATTTATTTCAGAGGGACCTTACATCAAAATAGACACCATTGACAACACCTTTAAAGTACCTTGTTATGCTGATTGCAAAACAAAGGGGGTGGTTTACATTAGTCAGTGTTCGGGTTGTCCTGCATACTATGTTGGCATGACCACCCGTTGTTTAAATACTAGAATTAGAGAGCATCTTTACAGCATCAAAACGAACGACGAGAATAATGCCCTGTATAAACACACCAAAACTTGTAACAGATATAAGAAATTTTTGTTCTCAGTTTTAGAAGTTGTTCATGCTGATCTCCGAGCTGGAGATTATAAAAATTTTTTAGAGCAGCGTGAAACCATGTGGCAGATAAAACTCAAATCGGACAAGTTCCCTGGTTTAAATGATTATATTAACATCAAATGTTTTTTAAAATATAGGAAATTGCAAGTGAATAAGGGACTGGATTCATTTGAGTTTTTTTAAAATTGAATATATTTTTTTAAACTAAATTGTTTGATTGATTTTAATTAAGTAATTGTTTGCTAATTATTTGGCTATTTAAATGCATTGAATTGTGGTTATTTTGTATTCTGATGAAGTTTTTACGAAAGCGGGCATTAAACTATTGGTTACGCTATTTACCGTGTGTTTCATCTTTCATCCCGGCAGTTTATTTTGTAAATGTAGAGGGACCACTGTTGCTGTACGCCACTCTTTGGCCACATATTGTGTAGTAAGGCTGGGATTGAACACTAGTGTTATGTCTGGGTGTAGCTCTTCTTGGAGTTCATGTAGGACACAGCCTGGGACAATGTCTGGTCCCATTGATGCAGTTTTTATTGCTTTGGAGAGGGCAGCTCTTACCTGAGCATCTGAGATGTCAGGGGGGCAGTACTCTGCTGGGAGAAATATTTGCCCTTTTGGTGTGGAGGGGGGGAGAAGTTAGCAGTGAACCTGTCCACTAGGATGTTAGCAATGTCTGTGTGTTTGGTATTTCTTTTGACATCTTGGACTACCTCTGAGCATATCTGGGAATTACTACCCAGGTTCCTAACATAACTAAAGAAAGCCTTGTGATTATCCTCAGTGTCTTGTGGAATCTTCTCTCAAAGATGGCCTTAGACAATCTTATAAGTGCCTGTAGTTTTCTTCTAATACTCATCAGTGATGCCTTCACATTTTGGGAGCTTGTTGTATCATTTAGTAGCTTCATCCTTCTATTGTATAGTTTGTTTATGGCTGGTGTCCACCACACAGAACGTCTGCCTTTGGAGGATTGGGTCTTGCTTTTATTTGGGATTGCACGATCCATGCATTCCTGAAGGTGTCCATAGAATGCCTTTATACAGGTATCTGCAGTCTGGTCCATATTTCCAACAGGCCTGGGGGCTTTGAAGGTTTCCACATCATTTATGAGGAGTGTGAACATGCTTTACATGAGTTGTTGACTGTATTCTTCTGTGCAGGGGGTGGCCTTGGGATGTGAATATCCAGTGAGATTAGTTTATGGTCTGATCTTACCAGTGTGGGATACACTTCTGGTCTGGAGCATAGAGTCCCCATGTTGGTGATGATCAGGTTCAGTATGTTTTCCCCTCTTGTGTGAGTGGTAACAAGTTGTTCCATAGCATTTTGGTATATAAATTCTAGTAATCTTTGGGCTAGGGTGTTGGAGCTACAGTCATGCTCCCAGTCTATGTTTGGGTAGTTTAACTCACCCAATATAATGGTGTATGGACAGACCTACATATTTCCAACTGTTTTCAGGAAGGCCAAGTGTGGTTCTTGTGTTTGTGAGGGTGGTCTGTAGCAGGCTATAACGTGGAAGGCAGTTTTACCCATTGTTACTTGCATATGGATAGTCTCTGATGTTTGGTGCTTTGCCACCAACCTGGAGGTGTGGGTATCTTGGATGAATATCAATACACCCCCTCCTTTTGTGGTTTTGTGCAAGTTTTGGGCCTGAAAAGCATGGTATGAGGTATAACTTGGTAGTGCTTGGGTGCTGTTGGTAGCCCTGAATCCGGTATCTGTTACTGCACAGATAGCGATGTTCTCCATGCTGAGGAATGTTTCAAGTGTGTGCATCATCAGGTTTAGAGTCGTGCAGTGGCATATATGACTGCTCGCGTGGACAGATGCCAGGTAAGTCATATGCAAAGTGTCACAGGCAACGTGCATGTGAACAGGAGAAACAGTGATATTCTGTCAAGTGAGACATGAACATACATATAGTAAGCTATGCAGATGTCACTAGGAGTCCACAGAAGCTGTGTAACTCTGCATGGCAGGTCGGATCAGTATTCCAGGGTAGCTGCAAGGAAACATGCATGCAAACATAGCTACTGTAAGCAGGGCTGCATGTAGTCCATTGTACAACAAACTTTCAGTAGGTAACACTGCAAATGCTCACCAGCTGACATATGAATACCTGTGTCACCAAAGGTGATACTTACCAGACCACGGACAGAAATGACATGGCCTGACACGCTGCATCCCACATGAACACATATCACAAGCAACACAGACCTCACAAAGTCAGTGTTCTTAACAGGCACAGCCCATAAGGCCAAACACAATGTGTGACACACCTATAATAGGTGATGCCATAGTCAAACACACTGACATCTCACTCTCCAAACTGAGCAAGGTGAGGGTCACATTTAGCTACCTGTCGGGTGATAGAATTTGCCACATAACACAAGCAATCAGGTTACTCCACAGCAAGTATAAGTATGAGGCAGTCATTGTCCATGCTGGTGTGAACAACCTGAGACGTACCTCCCTGGGCCACATGGAAAGAGACACAGAGGAGCTCTTACATCACCCTCTCAAACTCAGGAATCCCACACAGCCTTCATCACGACACAGGAGAGTATAGATTTCTCTGCAAACACCATCATACTGGGTGACTTCAACTACCCAAACATAGACTGTGAACATTACTCAAGCCACAATACCCAAGCACTAGGGTTCCCATAGTTCAGAAACTCTTTAGCTATGGAACAAGTAGTCAACATTCCCACAAGAGGAGAAAATATACTAGACCTGATCATCACAAACATGAGTACAAAATGCTCACCACTTGAAGTATATCCCTCATTGTTGCAATCGAACCATATACTAATCACACTGGAGTACTGGATCCCCCACATATGCAAACCTCAAACACATCTATGTGTGTGCGGGAAATGCCCCTATTAGCAACTGTGAAAGTACACTACAGGATGCAGATTCCCCTTTTCAAACACTGATGATGTCAGCACTCTATAATTATATTACCTGAATTAAAGCTCCCCAGTAATTCGTATAGCGTGCTCCACTAATGCGTCTGTCTCTAATGTCATAACATAGTTAGGTAGGGGGTTTGAATCCTGCAAAGGGAATGTATGTGAGTTAGTGTGAGTGGGGTTTGTGTGTGTGTTCATAATGCTGTGAGGGAAAAGTGCCTTTTGCCAACTGGGAGAACACACTACAGGGTGCACATCCCTCTTCCTAAACACAGATGATGTCAGCACCCTCTAAGTACAGCATTAGAAAAGATTTCTCCCACTAATGCAAGTAGCGCACTCTGCTAATGTGTCTGTCTCTAGTGTCATAACACCGTTAGGTAGGGGCTTGAATCTTGCAAATGGAAAGTATGCGTTTTAGTGTGAGTGGGGTTAGTGTGTGTGCACAATGCTGGGGTTGGGATGTGGCTTTTGCCAAATGGGGCTATGCACTGCAGGGTGCACATTTCCCTTAACAAACAGTGATGTTGACAGCACCCTATACAAACAACATGACAACAGACAACTGCCAGTACTCAGTATAGTGCTACATGCTACTGTAACATGCACATGTACCAGAACATACCTAGATAGTGTTTTGAAACCTGAATGTGGAAAGTGTGTGGATGTGGGATGTTTCTGTGTGTGCATTTCCATATGGAAAACATGCTGGATGTGGCAATCAGAGAACCACAGTACCTGATGCACATTACACTTTTAAACTAATGAGGTTGCCTGCACCCTGTGAGTACAGGTAGAGAAGAGGAAATCGGTAGTAATCCAAATAGTGCACTTTTCAAATGTGTACCTGTCATGTGTCGACAGCTACTCATGTAGGGTAATAAATAATGGTAATGTCAGGTGAGCGTGTGCATGTGTGGGGGTAGCAGGGTGTGTGTAAATGCATGTGTGACAGAACAGATACATATAGCTGAATCTACAATACAGCACATGATGCACATTCCCATAGTCAATGGTAGCATGTGATGGTGTGCAGCTGGTACACTTTGGTAAGTAGTATGGGTGCAGATAACAATTCAGGACATTCATACAGTTACTGCAGCAGGAATGCTGGGATATACATACAATCATAGTGGAACAGTGAACAGTTGCCAACATGTTACTACTTATACACATCTATGTAGTCACCCTGTGCATCAGCAACGTGTTTACCTTTTCCTGCACTGATGTTGTAGTATGCAGGAGGTGGCACAGTGTCATCATATGCACAGGGTGTGGGTTAGGTATGCCCAAGCCAGCCACTGGTACCACCAATTGACATGTGTGTGTATGTGTGTTTGTGAGGGGCAGCAGTACAGGGTGGACCAGTGTTGGTGCAGTATGTGTGTGTATGTGTTTGCCCTAGGTGTTAAATTTCTGCATGTGTGTAAGCACACACACAGTCCCACATAATGGCTGCCATGTACAGGGTTTTGTGGACAGCCACAGACTGCACCTGTCAGGTCATCCAGATCAGTGTCTGTGGGCACGGACACGGTACCTGTGCCTGGCAGGGGTGCTACGGACCGTATCCGGTACTTACCCAGACTGGGTACTGTCATCGGAAGCAGGTGTGTGTTGACTGGACACAGTTCCCTGTTGGGACTGTCCAGAGCCACGTGCACGTGGTCTCCTGGGGCATCCTGATGACAGCACTAACCCAGCATTGCTGGGGCTGCTGCTGGCACTTGAGGTGCGTGAGTGGGCCTGTTGTCATCCGCGGCAACTTCCAGCTGGTGCTGTTGCCGGCATACAGCCACGTCGATGCCACAAATGCACACCATCGCCCTGGCCCATGGACATCTGGTTGTGGAGCAGCTGTTGTATGTCCCCACAATGTCTGTCAACGACATCTGTGAAATTACGAATAGCATTCGCAATGTCACGCATGCCATCTGTCATGGCTGTGCGACATGCTGTCAGCCCCCTCAGACCCTGTCTGGTGTACCTTTCCATACGCACCTGTGCCTGCATAACAGTCCAAAACATAGTGGAGGTTGACATACCTCCTTGGGCACATCGGCCAGAGGCAGTACGGCCAAGGATGCCCCCAAGAGAACCCATGGGCGACTGTCTGCGTGGTACCATTGGAGGACCCTGCTCTTGGCTGCTTTGTGGGGATGCATGTACCACAGGTACCACAATACCCTGATCTATGCCCAATGCATACTTTCCATCACCTGGGGACAATGGTGACAAAGGATGTAACGGCAGGATGACTGTGCGCATTGAAGGGGTTGACAGCTGTGTACTGTCAATTGGCTGACCAATGGCGGACCCGGACACACCTTCCTGCACCATCATAGACATTTCCTCATCATCAGTACCTGGGGCACAAGATTCAGGTTGCCTGCTGCAGGTCACCAGAGCAGCACCAGAACCTACGGGAGGAAAACAGGGAACACAGATTACAGCCTCAAGACATATTTTACGGTGATGCAGTTCAATACAAATGCACACATTCAGAAATGGACACACACACACATGCACACATGGGCACAGGCACATTTGCACACATGCACACCCCACAGTACACACACACACATCAGTACTGAGTTACACTACTCTTACTAGTATTAACTTGAGTATTGCAGGTATTAAACACACTCACCAGCAAGTATACTACTGAGTTACACTACTCTTACTAGTATTATAAATAGTTTTTCAGGTAATGATAAACACACTCACCAGCATGTATGGCCTGCCTCGTTGCTAGATGGGAGGGACCTGGAAATATGAAGAAAGTAATGTCAGTGGGCACAAGTGTGCCATTGTTTTTGCATATGATACAGTACAGTAGTACACCAGTTCCCTTATACACATCAGCTGCTCATAATGCCAGTATCACACATGCACAATTACATATCATGATGACAGATACATACCACATGCACACCTTATGCATGCATGAAGTAACAGTGTACAGAACAGTCATATGTACATATGGCATCTTACCTGCACGCTCAGTGTCTTGCTGCTGTGTGGATCCAACCTCCATCATGATGCAAGTCTGATGCTGTTGTTCTGGGGCTGGATCCACGACACTTAGCAGTAGCCCCTCCTGTCTGGTGAGGGGGGATGTGTGGCCACCCCCCCACCTGTGTCAACCTGTTGCCTGCAGATATCTGCAGCACGCTGGTGGACATTTCTAATCAAATCACTGCAGTGATGTCTCACCTGCTCATATGTCCTATCATGCATGCCAACATCATTTATCCTGCTGACAAGGTTTTGCCACAGTGCAGACCTCTCCTGCTGATTCTGAGTGGTGCATGAATACAGGATGTCATAGTCATGCACCAGGCTCTGGTGGATCACTTCGTCCTCTGCAGCAGAGTATGCAGGGTTCCTTTTTGGAGCCATAGCTCCCTGGAAAAGTACACAAACAGGATATCAGCAGAGTATGTCAGCAATATATGGTACACATTCTATACATGAAGTATTAAATTGTAGTTATTACTGCTTGGTTGTAACTTGATTAAAGTGTAGCTATCATTCTAAGTCTTTTGGATTAAGCACTTGGCCTTCAGACCAGTTGTTTTACATTAGGAAGGTTTGTGGCAAGCACTGTGGTGGCAGGACAGGTAGCTTTCATCCTTCTAAGTTGGGAACTGCTGATTGAGAGCCCAGTGTCCAAGTGTATTAGTTCTGGTATAAGCAGTTGGCCTTCAGGCCAGTTATTTAACATTAACAAGGTTTGTGGTCTGCACTCCTGTGTGAGAATAGGCTGTACTCTGCCATTCATAGCTGGGAACTTCTGGTTTAAGGTTTATAGTGGCTGCATATTTGAACTGTATCTTACTGACATTGGTACACCTTGTTTGCTGTAGCATACACTACATCCAAGCCTCCTGAATCTAGCTTTATTTATATGCTTGTTATTTGTTAGCTTGTTATTTCACTGGTACACTAATTCCACATAATACACAGCTTCTCAGCACTTCTGTGAATCACTACTGATATCTGCATTGCTTACTGTACTTATTTCCTTGTTACACTTGAAAGTGACTGCTTGTCATGTTTGCATTTAGTTAATTGTAACACATTGCACTTAAGTTACCTGGCACTTGCTCACTGAAGCTATTATATCAGTCAGCAGTAGAAATTAATATCAGTACACCCTCACTCCCCACTGGAGCTTGTTTTCAATTATTACGGAATTCACAATAGTATTCTAGCATGTCCAAAGGTCAGTTGTCAATCTCCTCTCCAGTCCAGCTTGTGAGTGTGGTAATCCAGAGGCAATGTTATAACAGCCTCATGTACACAGACAACCCCCTCCTCCTAACAATAAATTCAAACACAGAAGAAGTAATTGAGGACCTGGGGAACAAACTTGATAGCAATCTGTCATTTGACAACCACGTGGCCAAAGTGGATTGAAAAACATGTTATATAGCCCAGCTAATCATGAAGGGATTCACATGTACATCAGGGGAGGTCATCGTGCCTCTTTACTCATCCAACATCAAGCCTATAATTGAGTACAATGCCCCTTTTGGGATGTACCTAACCAGACACCTACAGCAACTGGAAAAAACCCAACAGTACCTCATGAAGAGGATCAAAGGGCTCAAACAGATGCCATATGCTGCCCAGTTAAAGAAAATCCAGCTGGACTCAGTGGCATACTGCCTGTTCAGAGGCAATCTGTGCCTGACGTATACAGCCATGTCCAACCCAGAAGTAATGGACATGCTGCACCTCAGGAAATCAAAATCCCATACAGCCACACGCTCAAGAGACCTGAACCTTAGCACTGAAATAAATAGGACATGCTGGAGGGACAGATTCATAACCCAGAGGCTCCCTTCACTCTGTAATGAACTCACAGTACAGGTTAGGCAGAGTCCCTCATTGACTCTCTTCCATAGGAATCTGGATGAGTGGATGGGAGATCATAGTTGTACCCCGGGTATCACTTCTATGTCACTGTTAGACAGACACACAGTATACTAACCTCAGAAAAGGGCATAGCAAAATAAATTTTAATTGGGTGGCAAAAGACAAACACATTCTGGCTAGGCTTATCAATGCCCTAGGGTAAATAGCCTAGTATGAACCTATGAATCTATGTGTACTGCTATACTACGTCTGCCATATGTTGCATGTGTGTGTGTTGTGGGGGATGCGCAGGTAATGGCCAGATATTTCTGCACTGGCAACACTTCTGAAACACTCTGGGTGTTCATCCCAACATACTGTATGTGTGTTGCCATCCAACACTGTGATGTGGACACACATTACTCAGCCTGGATATACATATCCCAACAACACCACAAGCACAGTACACTACCTTGCTATGTATGTAATTACACAGTTATTCACTAGTTAGGACTGTGATGCTATTCATGCAGCCCACTGGGCCAGTGGAAGCCACAACACACACTGCTGGACCCTTTGCAAAAGCTTACCACAGACATCTCACATAGTGCATGTAATGTGCACACACATATCTAACCCAGACCGTATGCACACCACTTATTTATCCTGTCCAGTGGACTACAGATACAGGCACATTGTATAACAATAGCAGGAGGCTACTGCAGCACAGAGCAGATTCACATGAAGGCAAGGCATCTGTGGTCAGCAGTGATAAGATGCTTCACATTCACCAAATGCACAGATATTGGTAACATTGTTGCAGACAGTTTAGGTGCAGGTATCCCCCCCCATTCTCCTAGACAAGTGGAATTAGTTATCACAGATGAATGTAACCTCCCTATCATCTCACATGTCCAGGTGAGGGCCACCCTCAACATTGCAGAACACACAGCATCACTGTTACAAAATGGTATCCCTGGATGTGTGATACGTTCACCCCTAGAGGACATAGTACCACATTACTGACTGATATTAAACTCTGGCCATACTACAGGATATGTACCTGAACAGTGCCATACATACACAGTGGTCCCACACCAATGAGGATGAACCTCTACTGACCCTGGGAACTACTGCATCATATGCATAACTGGCCTTGTGTTCTAAGCTATGGAAGTTTTAAGTATGGAAGACATGTACAGCAATATTACATATGTATATATATATCAGGACTATGTACATACAACCTATCTCAAGGACATACCTATAGATAGTGAACTATGATACATTTGGAGGTTTCACAGTAAACACAGTATTAACCTGCTACTTTGCATTACCTGTGTTTGTGTCAGCTGTTGCTGTGTCACTGGTGCTAATGGCTGTTTGCTGCTGCTGCTGCTGGTTTTGTTGCTGTGATGATGCAGTTTTTTTTATCACTGCCTTTATTGCTTTATTTCTTTCTTTCTTTTTCTCTCTTTCTCTCTCTCTCTCTTTCTCCGTCAGTTTGGTGCAATGAATGTATTGCATGTGTGGAGTGTTAGTACTGGATGCTTTTGTAGGTATCTGCATAGGTCCATGTGATGGCCTCTGCACCAGTTGTAAGGCAGCATTTGCTAATTGCATGCAGCCAGTTGTGTATTGATTGCATGTCTCACTGTGATTTCAGGACAGTGCTATAAAAGGGTATGTGAGATAGGCGTTGCCCTTTCAGATTGTATGGGCATGGACCATGCTGGTATGCTGTCGACAGTGTTCTGTGAGTGTGAAGGTTAGTAAGTCTCTCATGATTCATGCTGTGTTGTAAATTCAGGTTGCTGCATTTCTTTCACCTGTTCCCTGTAGTGAGTGTGTATGCATACTGACACCTACAACTATATTTCATATGTATTAATATTAATATATATATATATATATATATATATATATATATATATATGTGTGTGTGTGTGTGTGTGTGTGTGTGTGTGTACATATACATACTTTCATATATGTACATTACCTTACATTATTATGTACAAGCTAACAATTAGCAGGGCTGTTTCTGTTAACACTAAACTAGTATGGGAATCCAGTAATTAGGACAGTAAAAGTCTACCTGACATGCTTTGGGTAGTACACATCCTATATTGCCTTTATCTTCATTCCTACTATTACATGTTATACTTATTTTAGCACTATATTCCTGTATGAGAGTTATGGCATAGTGGTAGGTCATACAGACTAGTATTACAATGGTCTTGTGGTAGGGCCTAATAGTATGCTTTTATTTTGCTTTCAAATTGAGTACAGGGCCTGTCAATCAAAGTGCTGAAGGCACCTTTCAGCAGTTAAAAGGGTTAGTAAGTCTCACAGGAGTCAGGCTGTGTTGTAGATTCTGGTTGCTGCATTTATCTTCACTGTTTCCTGTAGTGAGTGTGTATGAATACTGACACCTACAACTATATTTCATATGTATTAATATATATATATATATATATATATATATATATATATATATATATATATATATATGTGTGTGTGTGTGTACATATACATACTTTCATATATGTACATTACCTTACATTATTATGTACAAGCTAACAATTAGCAGGGCTGTTTCTGTTAACACTAAACTAGTATGGGAATCCAGTAATTTGGACATTAAAAATCTACCTGACATGCTTTGGGTAGTACACATCCTATATTGCCTTTATATTGATTCCTACTATTACATGTTATATTTATTTTAGCACTATGCTCTTGTGTGAGAGTCATGGCTTAGTGGTAGGTCATACAGACTAGTGTTACCAGGCTAGTGTTACCAAGGTCCTGGGTTTGAGACTGACAGTGGGAATTTATTTTTCTTTCTAAATGAGTACAGGACCTGTCAATCAAAAGTGCCAAAGGCACTTTTAAGCACTTAAAACCAGGTCTGCGCTTGTTTGCGCGGAGCTCACGCATGCGCACTGGCGGTGAGCTCTGCTAACACACGCGCACACCCGCGCTATTTTCTTTGAAAGAAAAGAAAAAGGGGTGACAGAAAAGTGGTGAAAAAGGGGTCACAAAGAGGGTAAGACAGTAGGGAAACAAGCTTGGGATTTGCAGGAGGGATGTAGGTGAGGCCCATAGCTGCCCATGTCTTTCTCAGCAACAGCTGTGCATTTGTATGTATTTTGGTGTGACATTTGAAACCTTCCACCCCTGAGAGAGGTGTCAGGACAACATTAATACCTGTTGTACAGCCAATTGTAATTAACAGTTTCAATGTCCAGCGGACATGTGTGCAACATGGACAGCTATGTATGGGGCGTAATTTTTTTGTGGGTACAGAGTGCCTTTTTTTTTTTTTTTTCAGGTGAGAGTGGTATGTCAGGTGAAGGTAGTCGGTATAGCTGGGGAGGTAGGTTGGGTAGGTTAACCTACAAGACGGACAAGACGCATACAGGGGTGGTGTATGACACATGTGGGGGGGTTACACAATTGACAGGGACGGAGGTAGGGATATCCAGGGCACATAAGCCCACAGATGGCAACAGTGGAACTGATATCCCCACCCATAGGCAGTTGCCACTGTTCCTTCACAGCCCAGGATGGGGCTGTGCTGGGGGCTGTGCAGGCGGGACAATGGGCATGCCCGTAAGCTGTGCCACCCAGGCCTCAAGCTGGCGTAGGGGCCCAAGAACAGAGTCTTGAATCTCCCTTCGCACCACAGACTGGACACCTTGGAGGGTGAGTGGACGGGCTCCTCCGGCCACGCTTGCAGAGGGGGGACAGGCCCCATCCCCTGCAGCGCTTCCACCTGAAGGTGGCACAGGGCCACTGGAGGAGGGTCCGGCCTGGGCAGTAGTGCCAGGTGCAATCGCCAGATGAGGTGGGAGAGGTGGGTCCGCTGGGACCCGCCTTCCAAAGCGTTCTAGGTTTGTGAGTATGTTTATGTTAGTTTGGGTTAGTAGCATATTATTCCATTCAAATTAGTTGTAACAGCATGCATTGGTATTCCCATTAAGCAAACACCCAGATATTAACACCATTGAGCAACAGGCATATCAATATCACATGCATTATTTGAACAGAAATACACAATCAAACAACATGCAGGGTTGATTAATGGCAACAGGCCATCAGGTTTGCAGGTATGAACAGGACACATGCAACAACGGACATGCATATATTTTTGAAACAAAAGGACAAATGTCCATGGTTAATGAAATTGTCACATACCAATATTTAGTGAGTTTTTTAATTTGCAATTATAGGGTGGGGTGGAGAAAGAAAATGTTGACACATTCATAAATTATACATTGATATACATTTGTAATAGAAACACAATTAACTTGTGGGTGATAGTTTTCAAATGATTTTTAATTGACTGTCATGCTAGACCTGTTACAGATACATCACTATCCTAGTTATTTTGAATTTGATCAGATACATCATCCTGCTACATTTTGATGACAGGGCAGGGGACAACTATGGATGTTTAGTATGTCAGACAATCATTCATTCTATCTGAAAATTGTTGACTGTGATCACCATATACAGATTTTCGTTTAAACATTCAAGATTCAGACACACTGAGATCATTTTGGGATGTTAATTTTTAATTCCCACATGCATTTAGTTCTGTAGAACCACACTGAGGCTTATATATTCAGGAGTTATTACTACTTTATTTATTGATACATGACCCTTTCTATCACTCTCACACATCCTGCTATTTCACAGTTCAGGTTGGTACTTCGAGGCTTTGTTCACATATTAGACCTGTGGTGATTCAAACACTTTCCAGCAGCCTCACTTCTGTCATGATTCAGCATTTCAACAGGGGATATATCTCACATGTGATTAACTCAGCTTCTGAAGCTGTACTCTTGAGACTACTGCAGGTTATACTACATTTAATTAATGGTGGGACATCTGTATTACAGAACTATTTATTTCTATCAATTATATTTCCTGTTTCAGTTACATACTGATGAACTTGATGCAGCCATACCTGCACACTTTCACTTGTTGCTTGCACATTCAATTACTTTTAATGAATACACTGCAGTGTTCTGCTAAGTGCTACACTATAATATTTATTTACAAGTACTAGGTGGGGTTACTAACCTGCATGGTGGCACAGCCGCACCAGCCTGCTGTCATGTGCCCTGCGATTCGCAGAGTGGACACCTGCAGCTGTAATACAAAACAAGTAATATTGGAATACACATCTCCATGGTATCAGCTAGTTGAATTCCTTACATACATAAGTAAAATGTAACTTAGTAGTGGGGCGTTGGGCATATCCCGGGCCTCCTGGATCCATTGGGTCAACTGGTCTTGTTTGCATCGCTTCAGGTCCGCATGGTGGTGACGGACCTGCTCACTGGTATGTGGAATCCCAGTAGCACTGGTGAGATCATGAGCCAACTGGTCCCATGCCTCCGCCCTGTATGCTCCCCATGAGACCTCGCCCTGCATGAGTTGGGCCTCATGATGATGAACTAGGAGCCAGACCATGTATCTGGACTCCTCAACGCCCCACTGCTGTGCTCGAAAGCAACGTCCCTCCCCTACTCCACTCATTCTGCCTGCAGGTCTATTCTACAATCGTTTATGCTGTGTATTCCCGCCTAGACCTGTTACAGATACATCACTATCCTAGTTATTTTGAATTTGATCAGATACATCATCCTGCTACATTTTGATGACAGGGCAGGAGACAACTATGGATATTTAGTATGTCAGACAATCATTCATTCTATCTGAAAAGTGTTGACTGTGATCACCATATACAGATTATGGGGCTTATATATGCCGATTTTCCCGCACATTTCTATGACCAGCCATTTTGGAATTGTATCAACTTCACAGAAACTGCTTTATCATGCTCCATTTTGGATTACATCCTATATATATGCTATTTCTGCATTTCTAAGTACTGCTGCCATGGCTTAGTGGTTTAGTACCTTGACTCTAGTGCATGGTATCCTGGGTTTGAGTCTGACCACTGATTTTTTAATTTTTATGACTGTCTAGACATGCTGAGGGGTGTGTCTGTGTAAAGGCACTTTTGATACAGCTTGCTTAATGTTGCCCAGTGGTTAGCTTGTAGGCGCGGCGCGCACCTCCGTGCAAACGGTGTGCGCTGGGTTAAACCTTAATTGGCTATTAACACGCATGTTAAGCTAAGCACAGCTAGTTGCACAGAGTTTGAGCCTGTTAAACCAGTGCTTAGCTATGGGCAAGCAATTTGCAGCCTTTGAAACACTACTCAGCTACGGGCACTCTGTCTCACCTTGTTTGACAGCAGCTTAGCTATCGGTACATTTCTAAATATTTTTATTATTGTATTACTTCAAAATATATGATCCATTTCATTCCATTTTACAAAAGGAAATACTTTTACATTTGTACAATAATGTCAGGGGCCTTTTTAGTGCTTATTTACTAAAAAAAAAAGGATGTTGTGTGGGCTCAAACCTTGCCTGCCTGTTCTTAAGCCGAAAACTCTACCGCTATGCTATTACTTCTTGGCTTGCTTTGCATATTTAGTTCTTATATCCTTTTCCACTGATTGCTAACTGCAGTTGCGCTAGTAGCACACCCGCGCACACGAGCGCACGCATTTGCAAAAATTTACGGGTTTTTAAAAAAAAAATAAAAAAGTTTTCATTTTACATTTTATAACATCTGTTCACTGTTTACATTTTACATTGCTGGTCTGTGGGGGCATGTGTTGTGTAGTGCGTTTATTCACATTTCCATGGCCTCTCTTGTGGGTGTTTACTTTCTGCCATTGTAGACTTCCGGGGCCGTGTCCGCTTGCAGGGCTTAGCCTATGGACACGCCCCCTACTGTCTTACATGGACCGTGTAAGACTTACAGTGTGATTCAGCATGCCTCATGCACCTCATGCATATGCATGACATGCTGACATCACACCGTTTAACTGCAGCCTCCGTGTAAGAGTTATAACTCTTACACGGAGGCTTCCTGAATCCTGCCCATTATTGTTTCTAACAATTAATATATAGCACTTTTATTGTCTGCCTTTTAGTCTTTGAGTGTATTTTATTGCTATTAACAAATCTGCACAAGTAACTGATTTGTCTGCAGTTAAAAGCATTCTGTATCTTTACAAATCTTTATCTGTTTTAAAACTTTCATTTGTTTTCTGTAGTGCTTACGGTCTGTAGGCTATTGTTTTTAGGTGAAGCCTTTCTTTAACTTGGCTAGATTGTATTAATTATCTGCTGAGTGGGGGCAGGTTCTTTTGTGTTCTTGTAAAAAAAAAAAGTTGTTCTTCTGGTATTTAAGCCCTAACTTTGATAGGGTTTCTGTCTATACACACTGAGCAGAGTGGATGAGAGTTGTTGCCCGCAACAGTTAGCTGAGATATATAAGTATCCTGCTTTTTTTTTAAATTATTTATACAGATTATTGTTTCTAACAATTAATATATAGCACTTTTATTGTCTGCTTTTTAGTCTTTGAGTGTATTTTATTGCTATTAACAAATCTGCACAAGTAACTGATTTGTCTGCAGTTAAAAGCATTCTGTATCTTTACAAATCTTTATCTGTTCAAAAACTTTAATTTGTTTTCTGTAGTGCTTACTGTGTGTCCCCTACCTCCCTCACAGTTGATGTCTTGCTCTTATACTTGGTGGCTTTGCAGTTGCCTGCCCCTACTGTAAATCTGATCTGTGACACTCCTCCCAGTCTAGTGTCATTAGCTCATTCTGCCTAATACAGAGAGATAATGCCTTCTGTTTCTCCTTTTTCCCTTTCAAAAAAAAAATATATATATATATATATATATATATATATATATATATATATATATATATATAGAGTATATTTCAGAGCCTTTATTATAACTGCAATTGCCTTAATATTGCTACAACTCAAGTGCTCTAGGTTGCACTGCATCTGAAGTGTTTGTGTGTTTTAGCTGCTTTTCTGTATATATAGACTTCTCTGTTTCTTTAACTAAATAAGCTCTGCAAAGTTGTTTTATTGCATTCCTGCCTGTATTTCTGAGCTTTTTTGCACGTTTAAAGTTTGTTTTTGCTTAGTTTAACTGGTAGGCTACACACTCAAGTGTGCTAGCCGAATTAAAGCATTTACTGTGTTTCTGTACCTAATTTCTGCTACTCTGTAAAAAAAAATCAGTTTCCCACCTTTACTGAACTAGAATAGTCCAGTCTTCAGGTATTGCTGATCTCTGGGCTGTGTCATAGTTCCTGTGTTGCCCATATCCTTATTTGGATATGGGGAAGCTTCTTTGTTCACCAGTGAGAGTGGGGAGCTCTGAGCAGCCTATCTGTCCTTTGAGGAGTGGTTCCAGCCCAGTGTCCTGTAGCTTATTGGCCGTTTTGGGCCATTTCCTATCTCTTCTAACCCCATGCTTTAAAGCCAGCTTTATCGCGCTTTTGTGCTTCAAATTTATAGTTTGTCCTGTTTGTTGCATTTACCTGTTGAGGCTACACACTCAAGTGCGTTAGCCTGTGTTACATATTTATTGCATTTTCCTGCTGCTTGTTGCAAAAAAAAGAAAGAAAAACAAAAACAATTCTCCTTGTTTCCCGCCTTTCCTGATCTAGAGTAGTCTAAATACAGGCATTGCTGTATTCTGGACTTTTGGAAAGTTCCTGTGCTGCCCATTTCCTTTCTTGGATAAAGGGAGGCTTCTTTGTTCACCAGTGGCAGTGGGGAGCTTAGAGCAGCCTATCTATCCCTGGAGGAGTGTTCCCAGCACAAGAATCTGGTAGTCTATTGGCCGTTTTGGGCCAATTTCTAGCTCTTTCAAGTCCCCCTGTATAAAACCCACTTTGGAGCAGTTTTTGTGCTTGTTACTACTCATCTAAGCTCCTCATAGTCCTGCAGAGTGGTGCTAGCAGCAGAGAGACTAAAAGAGCGACTGCTAACCTGATAAAAATGTTTCTTTTTTGCTGCTACTACCTGGGCAACTGTCTGATCTAGCTAAACTGCAAGTATTTCTGCTTCTTGAACTGTTTTAAACTGTTTAAAGTTGTTTTTGCACCTGCACTTTAAAGTTTGATCTGTTTGTTGCATTTACCTGTTGAGGCTACACATTCAAGTGCGCTAGACTGTGTTACATATTTATTGCATTTTCCTGCTGTTTGTTGCAAAAAAGAAAAAAAAAAATTATCCTTGTTTCCCATCTTTCCTGACCTAGAGTAGTCCAAATACAGGCTTTGCTGTATTCTGGAATTTTGGAAAGTTCCTGTGTTGCGCATTTCCTTTCTTGGATAAAGGGATGCTTCTTTGTACACCAGTGGCAGTGGGGAGCTTAGAGCAGCCTATCTATCCCTGGAGGAGTGTTCCCAGCACAAGAATCTGGTAGTCTATTGGCCGTTTTGGGCCAATTTCTAGGTCTTTCAAGTCCCCCCTGTAAAAAACCCGCTTTAGCGTGGCTTTGCGTGATTTTGCACATAGTGCAGCATCGGGCAATGCCGCTTAATTGGGTTTAAACCATTCTCAGCTCCACAAAGTCTGCTCTTCACTTTTTCCCTTAGAACTGATCTAGTTCTCATAATAAACACCCTATTCCTACCCTAAAGCCTGGCACTTGCTCACTAAAGCAATTATATAAGTCAGCACTAAAAAATTAAAAGCACTACACCCTCACAAACTCCCCTTGAGTACCTTGCTCCCCATTGGCCCTTTTTTCAATTATAAAGGAATTCCCAATACTATTCTAGCATGTCCAAAGGTCAGTTGTCAATCTCCTCTCCGGTCCAGCTGGTGAATCTGGGAATCTTGAGGCAATGTTACAACTGCCTCATGTACACAGACAACCCTCTCCTCCTCCCAACAAATTCCAAAACATGTGAGAGATGCAACCATATAGACAAACTGGAGGCTAAGCTCTCTCAACTCAGTACTGGCGTTACCAGTCAGGAGGAGAAGGAAACCACACTCACTACAATTCCAGTCTCACATAGACCTACCACGACAGCAAACCAAACACATAAACACACAAAAACATACTTGGAGGCTCTAAATAAAAATCTGCCTAAGCAACAGAGACCTCCAAAGCAGACACCCAAGCAACCGCTACCCCAAAACAAAACACATGCAACACATAGATCACAAAGCCAGTATGCCGAACAGTCACAGCCCTTAAGGCTAAACAACACACCTGATACACTTGTAATAGGTGACTCTATCATCAGGCACACTGACATCCCACTCACCAAGCTGAACAAGGAGAAGGTCATGGTGAGCTGCCTGTCGGGCGCTAGGACCCGCCACATAACACAAGCACTCAGGTCATTCCAAGGCAAATACAAATACGACTCAGTCATTGTCCATGCTGGTGTGAATGACCTGAGACGTACCTCCCTGGACTACATGAAAAGAGACATAAGAGGAGGTCTCTGAGCATGTAGCCAAGGCCAGTATGACCCTGACCTTGAGTAGCATCTTACCCTCACCAAGAATGATGCCACAATATGAAGACAGGATGATCAATTTCAACAATTGGCTTAAGTATTGGTGTCATTCAAAGGGGATCCATTGCCTGTCAGCCTGGGATGACATGCTCGACAAGCCACGATGCTTCTCTAGGGACGGCTTGCACCTGTCACCCCTGGGCTTTCGGATACTGGCAAAGGCTCTTGCCACCCCCATAGTGCCTTTTTTAGGAAAGGCTCAAAAGAGAAACCCACCTCCATAGGAATCACAAGGGATAAGAAACTAAGAGTAATGCTACTCAATGCCAGAAGTCTAAACCTCAAGATGCACACACTTGAAACTCTCCTTAGCATGGAGAACATTGATATCTGTGCAGTAACAGAAACCTGGTTCAAGGCTCCTGAGAGCACACCAGCACTACCAGGTTATACCTCATACCATGTTTTTCGGCCCCAAAACTTGGACCGAACCACAAAAGGAGGGGGAGTATCAATATTCGTCAAAGATACCCACACCTCCAGGTTGGTGGCACAGCATGAAGCATCAGAGACTATCCATGTGCAACTAACAGTGGGTAAAACTGCCTTCCAGTTTATAGCCTGCTACAGACCACCCTCCCAAACCCAGGAACCCCACTCGGCCTTCCTGGGAACACTGGAAAATATGAAGGTCTCTCCAAACACCATTATATTGGGCAACTTCAACTACCCAAACATAGACTGGGAGCATTACTCTAGCTCCAACACCCTAGCCCAAAGGTTCCTAGAATTTATAAACTCAAATGCTATGGAACAACTTGTTACCACTCCCACAAGAGGGGAAAACATACTGGACCTGATCATCACTAACATGGGGACTCTATGCTCCAGACCAAAAGTGTATCCCTCACTGGTAAGATCAGACCATAAACTAATCTCAATAGATATTCACATCCCAACCCCAGCCCCTGCCCAGAAAACCACAGTGAAAAACTTCTCTAAAGCAAATTTCACACTCCTCAAAACCGAGGTGGAATACTTCAAAGCCCCCGGGCCTGTGGAAAATACGCCCCAGACCACAGAATCCTTTATAAATGCATTTTATGAACACCTTCAGGAATGCATGGATCATGCAATCCCAAACAAAACCAAGACCCAATCCTCCAAAGGCAGGCGTCCTATCTGGTGGACCCCAGCCATAAACAAACTATACAATAGAAGGAGGAAGCTACTACATGATAGAGCAAAATCCCAAAAAAGGGAAGGCATCTCTGATCAGTATTAGCAAAAAACTACGGGCACTCATAAAATCATCTAAGGCCAGCTTCGAGAGAAAAATTGCACAGGACACTAAGGATAATCACAAGGCTTTCTTTAGTTATGTTAGGAACCTGGGTAGGAATTCCCAGATATGCTCAGAATTAGTCCAAAATGACAAAAAAAAAAAAAAAACACCGAATGCACAGACATTGCCAATATCCTAGCTGACAGGTTCAGCGCAAACTTCTCCCCCCCTTTCCCACCAAAAGGGCAAATATCTATCCCAGCAGAGTGCTGCCCCCCTGACATCTCAGGTGCTCAGGTAAGAGCCACCCTCTCCAAAGCAAAAAACACAGCATCAATGGGACCAGATGGTGTCCTGGGCTGCGTTCTACATGAACTCCAAGAAGAACTAAACCCAAACATAAAACTACTGTTCAATCTCAGCCTTACTACAGGATATGTACCCAAAGAGTGGCGTACAGCAACAGTGGTCCCTCTCCACAGAGTTGGTGCCTCAACGGATCCTGGAAACTATCGCCCCATAAGCCTGACTAGATTGGTCTGCAAAGCAATGGAAAGGATCATCATGGACCTCATAAATAAAGATACTGGGGACCTACAGACACTGGATCCTACCCAGTACAGCTTTGTTAAGGGCAGATCCTGCCTCTTAAACCTGGTCGATTTCTTTGAAACAGTCACCAAGGCCATTGACGAGGGGAAGGTGGTCCACACAGCCAACCTGGACCTCACAAAAGCCTTCGATACAATACTCCATTCGGGCATTATAGATAAGCTCACCAGCTTAAATATAAACCCATATGTCACTAGATGGGTTGCAAACTGGCTCAAGGACAGAACCCACATGGTTAGAATTGCTGGAGCCATGTCAGACTCCAAACCAGTTACAAGTGGCATCCCACAAGGCTCAGTCCTGGGACCTCTCTTGTTCGGTATATATTTCTCGGAGGTACAGGCCAACACAGAAGGACTGTGGCTGTCCAAGTTCACAGATGACTGCAAACTGGGTGGCATAATCGACTCTCAAGCATCAAACAAAAGGGCCTTATAGAAACAGACAACAGGTGCCAGAGCCATGGCCTCAAGCTAAACGCCAAAAAGTGAATAGTCATCCCCTTCGGCAAAAACAAAGTGCCCACAAATTACCACATAGATGGTAATCCATTAAGTACGGAAGAAGTAATTAGGGACCTGGGGAACTAAGTTGATAGCAATCTCTCATTTGACAACCACGTGGCCAAAGTGGTTAGAAAATCATTTTATATAGCCCACCTAATCATGAAGGGATTCACATCTAGATCAGGGGAGGTCATCGTGCCTCTTTACTCATCCCTCATCAGGCCCATAATTTAGTATAATGCCCCTTTTGGGATGTACCTTACCAGACACCTGCAGCAACTGGAAAGACCCCAAAAGTACCTCACCCAGAGGATCAAAGGGCTCAAACAGATGCCATATGCTGCCCGGTTAAAGAAACTCCAGCTCTGCTCAGTGGCATACCGCCTGCTCAGAGGCGATCTGTGCCTGACGTATAAAGCCATGTCCAACCCGGAATTAATGGACATGCTGCACCTCAGAAAATCCAAATCCCATCGAGCTACGCTTGAGAGACTTGAACCTCAGCACTGAAATAAATAGGACATGCTGGAGGGACAGATTCATAACCCAGAGGCTCCCTTCACTCTGGAATAAAATACCAGTCCAGGTTAGGCAGAGTCTCTTATTGACTCTCTTCAAGAGGAATCTTGATGAGTGGATGGGAGGTCATAGATTTACTCCAGGTATCACTTCTGTGTCACTGTTAGACAGAGGCACAGTATACTAACCTC
>NC_056744.1:1548293429-1548351566 GCF_019279795.1 Protopterus annectens | reverse complement strand
TGGAGGTTACATTCGGGCACAAAAGGGGCATTGTACTCAATTATGTGCCTGATGAGGGATGAGTAAAGAGGCACGATGACCTCCCATGATCTAGATGTGAATCCCTTCATGATTAGGTGGGCTATATAAAATGTTTTTCTAACCACTTTGGCCACGTGGTTGTCAAATGAGAGATTGCTATCAACTTGGGTCCCCAGGTCCCTAATTACTTCTTCCGTACTTAATGGATTACCATCTATGTGGTAATTTGTGGGCACTTTGTTTTTGCCGAAGGGGATGACTATACACTTTTTGGCATTTAGCTTGAGGCCATGGCTCTGGCACCTGTTGTCTGTTTCTAACAAGCCCTTTTGTTTGATGCTTGAGAGTCAATTATAGCGCCCAGTTTGCAGTCATCTGTGAACTTGGTCAGCCACAGTCCTTCCATGTTGGCCTGTACCTCCGAGAAATATATACCGAACAAGAGAGGTCCCAGGACTGAGCCTTGTGGGATGCCACTTGTAACTGGTTTGGATTCTGACATGGCTTCAGCAATTCTAACCATGTGGGTTCTGTCCTTGAGCCAGTTTGCAACCCATCTAGTGACATAGGGGTTTATATTTAAGCTGGTGAGCTTATCTATAATGCCCGAATGGGGTAATGTATCGAAGGCTTTTGTGAGGTCCAGGTAGGTTGTGTGGACCACCTTCCCCTTGTCAATGGCCTTGGTGACTGTTTCAAAGAAATCTACCAGGTTTAAGAGGCAGGATCTGCCCTTAACAAAGCCGAACTGGGTAGGATCCAGTGTCTGTAGGTCCCCAATATCTTTATTTATGAGGTCCATGATGATCCTTTCCATAGCTTTACAGATCAAGCTAATCAGGCTTATGGGGTGATAGTTTCCAGGATCCATTGAGGCACCACCTTTGTGGAGAGGGACCACTGTTGCTGTACGCCACTCTTTGGGTACATATCCTGTAGTAAGGCTGGGATTGAACAGTAGTTTTATGTTTGGGTTTAGTTCTTCTTGGAGTTCATGTAGGACGCAGCCCGGGACACCATCTGGTCACATTGATGCTGTGTTTTTTGCTTTGGAGAGGGTGGCTCTTACCTGAGCATCTGAGATGTCAGGGGGGCAGCACTCTGCTGTGATAGATATTTACCCTTTTGGTGGGGAAGGGGGGGGAGAAGTTTGCGCTGAACCTGTCAGCTAGGATGTTGGCAATGTCTGTGAGTTCGGTGGGTTTTTTTTTGTCATTTTGGACTAATTCTGAGCATATCTGGGAATTCCCACCCAGGTTCCTAACATAACTAAAGAAAGCCTTGTGATTATCCTTAGTGTCCTGTGCAATTTTTCTCTCGAAGCTGGCCTTAGACGATTTTATGAGTGCCCATAGTTTTTTGCTAATACTGATCAGGGATGCCTTCCCTTTTTGGGATTTTGCTCTGTCATGTAGTAGCTTCCTCCTTCTATTGTATAGTTTGTTTATGGCTGGGGTCCACCAGACAGGACGCCTGCCTTTGGAGGATTGGGTCTTGGTTTTGTTTGGGATTGCATGATCCATGCATTCCTGAAGGTGTTCATAAAATGCGTTTATAAAGGATTCTGTGGTCTGGGCCATATTTTCCACAGGCCCTGGGGCTTTGAAGTATTCCACCTCGGTTTTGAGGAGTGTGAAATTTGCTTTAGAGAAGTTTTTCACTGTGGATTTCTGGGCAGGGGCTGGGGTCGGGATGTGAATATCTAGTGAGATTTGTTTATGGTCTGATCTTACCAGTGAGGGATACACTTCTGGTCTGGAGCATAGAGTCCCCATGTTAGTGATGATCAGGTCCAGTATGTTTTCCCCTCTTGTGGGAGTGGTAACAAGTTGTTCCATAGCATTTGAGTTTATAAATTCTAGGAACCTTTGGGCTAGGGTGTTGCAGCTAGAGTAATGCTCCCAGTCTATGTTTGGGTAGTTGAAGTCGCCCAATATAATGGTGTTTGGAGAGACCTTCATATTTTCCAGTGTTCTTAGGAAGGCCAAGTGGGGTTCCTGGGTTTGGGAGGGTGGTCTGTAGCAGACTATAAACTGGAAAGCAGTTTTACCCACTGTTAGTTGCACATGGATAGTCTCTGATGCTTCATGCTGTGCTACCAACCTGGAGGTGTGGGTATCTTTGACGAATATTGATACTCCCCCTCCTTTTGTGGTTCGGTCCAAGTTTTGGGGCTGAAAAACATGGTATGAGGTATAACCTGGTAGTGCTGGGGTGCTCTCAGGAGCCTTGAACCAGGTTTCTGTTACTGCTCAGATATCGATGTTCTCCATGCTAAGGAGAGTTTCGAGTGCGTACATCTTGAGGTTTAGACTTCTGGCATTGAGTAGCATTACTCTTAGTTTCTTATCCCTTGTGATTCCTATGGAGGTGGGTTTGTCTTTTGAGCCTTGCCTAAAAAAGGCACTATGGGGGTGGCAAGAGCCTTTGCCAATATCCGAAAGCCCAGGGGTGACAGGTGCAACCCGTCCCTAGCGAAGCATCGTGGCTTGTTGAGCATGTCATCCCAGGCTGACAGGCATTGGATCCCCTTTGAATGACACCAATACTTAAGCCAATTGTTGAAATTGATCATCTTGTCTTCATATTGTGGCATAATTCTTGGTGAGGGTAAGATGCTACTCAAGGTCAGGGTCATACCGGCCTGGGCTACATGCTTAGAGAGCTCCTCTATGTCTCTTTTCATGTAGTCCAGGGAGGTACGTCTCAGGTCATTCACACCAGCATGGACAATGACTGAGTCATATTTGTATTTGCATTGGATTGACCTGAGTGCTTGTGTTATGTGGCGGATCCTAGCGCCCGACAGGCAGCTCACCGTGACCTTCTCCTTGTTCAGCCTGGTGAGTGGGATGTCAGTGTGCCTGATGATAGAGCCCCCTATTACAAGTGTATCAGGTGTGTTGTTTAGCCTTAAGGGCTGTGACTGTTCGGCACACTGGCTTTGTGAGCTATGTGTTGCACGTGTTTTGTTTTGGGATAGCGGTTGCTTGGGTGTCTGCTTTGGAGGTCTCTGTTGCTTAGGCAGATTTTTATTTAGAGCCTCCGAGTATGTTTTTGTGTGTTTATGTGTTTGGTTTGCTGTCGTGGTAGGTCTATGTGAGACTGGAATTGTAGTGAGTGTGGTTTCCTTCTCCTCCTGACTGGTTACGCCAGTACTGAGTTGAGAGAGCTTAGCCTCCAGTTTGGCTATATGGTTGCATCTCTCACATGTTTTGGAATTTGTTGGGAGGAGGAGAGGGTTGTCTGTGTACATGAGGGAGTTGTAACATTGCCTCAAGATTCCCAGATTCACCAGCTGGACCGGAGAGGAGATTGACAACTGACCATTGGACATGCTAGAATAGAACTGGGAATTCCTTTATAATTGAAAAAAGGGCCAATGGGGAACAAGGTACTCAAGGGGTGTTTGTGAGGGTGTAGTGCTTTTAATTTTTTAGTGCTGACTTATATAATTGCTTTAGTGAGCAAGTGCCAGGCTTTAGAGTAGGAATAGGGTGTTTATTATGAGAACTAGATCAGTTCTAAGGGAAAAAGTGAAGAGCAGACTTTGTGGAGCTGAGAATGGTTTAAACCCAATTAAGCAGCGTTGCCCGATGCTGCGCTATGCGCAAAATCACGCAAAGCCACGCTAAAGTGGGTTTTATACAGGGGGGACTTGAAAGAGCTAGAAATTGGCCCAAAATGGCCAATAGACTACCAGATTCTTGTGCTGGGAACACTCTTCCAGGGATAGATAGGCTGCTCTAAGCTCCCCACTGCCACTGGTGTACAAAGAAGCCTCCCTTTATCCAAGAAAGGAAATGGGCAACACAGGAACTTTCCAAAATTCCAGAATACAGCAAAGCCTGTATTTGGACTACTCTAGGTCAGGAAAGATGGGAAACAAGGATATTTTTTTTTCTTTTTTGCAACAAACAGGAAAATGCAATAAATATGTAACACTGGCTAGCGCACTTGAGTGTGTAGCCTCAACAGGTAAATGCAACAAACAGGGCAAACTTTAAAAGTGCAGGTGCAAAAACAACTTTAAATAGTTTAAAACAGTTCAAGAAGCAGAAATACTTGCAGTTTAGCTAGATCGGTCAGTCGCCCAGGTAGTAGCAGCAAAAAAAAAAACATTTTTATCAGGTTAGCAGTCGCTCTTTTAGCCTCTCTGCTGCTAGAACCACTCTGCAGGACCACGAGGAGCTTGACTGAGTAGTAACAAGTGCAAAAACCGTGCCAAAGTGGGTTTTATACAGGGGGACTTGAAAGAGCTAGAAATTGGCCCAAAACGGCCAATAGACTACCAGATTCTTGTACTGGGAACACTCCTCCAGGGATAGATAGGCTGCTCTAAGCTCCCCACTGCCACTGGTGAACAAAGAAGCCTCCCTTTATCCAAGAAAGGAAATGGGCAACACAGGAACTTTCCAAAAGTCCAGAATACAGCAAAGCCTGTATTTGGACTACTCTAGATCAGGAAAGGCGGGAAACAAGGATCATTTTTTTTTTGTTTTTCTTTCTTTTTTTGCAAAAAACAGCAGGAAAATGCAATAAATATGTAACACAGGCTAGCACACTTGAGTGTGTAGCCTCAACAGGTAAATGCAACAAACAGGACAAACTTTAAATTTCAAGCACAAAAGCGCGCTAAAGCTGGCTTTAAAGCAGGGGGTTAGAAGAGATAGGAAATGGCCCAAAATGGCCAATAAGCTACACGTCACTGGGCTGGAACCACTCCTCAAAGGACAGATAGGCTGCTCAGAGCTCCCCACTCTCACTGGTGAACAAAGGAGCTTCCCCCTATCCAAATAAGGATATGGGCAACACAGGAACTATGACACAGCCCAGAGATCAACAATACCTGAAGACTGGACTATTCTAGTTCAGTAAAAGCGGGAAACAAGGATTTTTTTTTTTACAGAGTAGCAGAAATTAGGTACAGAAACACAGTAAATGCTTTAATTCGGCTAGCACACTTGAGTGTGTAGCCTACCAGTTAAACTAAGCAAAAACAAACTTTAAAAGTGCAAAAAAGCTCAGAAATACAGGCAGGAATGCAATAAAACAACTTTGCAGAGCTTATTTAGTTAAAGAAACAGAGAAGTCTATATATACAGAAAAGCAGCTAAAACATACAAACACTTCAGATGCAGTGCAACGTAAAGCACTTGAGTTGTAGCAATATTAAGGCAATTGCAGTTATAATAAATGCTCTGAAATATACTCTATATATTTTTTTTTCTTTTTTCCCTTTTTTTTTGAAATGGAAAAAGGAGAAACAGAAGGCCTTATCAAATGTTCTCTCTGTATTAGGTAGAATGAGCTAATGGCACTAGACTGTGAGGAGTGTCACAGATCAGATTTACAGTAGGGGCGGGCAACTGCAAAGCCACCAAGTATAAGAGCAAGACACCAACTGTGAGGGAGGTAGGGGACAGACAGTAAGCACTACAGAAAACAAATTAAAGTTTTTAAACAGATAAAGATTTGTAAAGATACAGAATGCTTTTAACTGCAGACAAATCAGTTACTTGTGCAGATTTGTTAACAGCAATAAAATACACTCGAAGACTAAAAAGCAGACAATAAAAGTGCTATATATTAATTGTTAAAAACAATAATCTATATAAATAATTAAAAAAAGCAGGATACTTATATATCTCAGCTAATTGTTGCGGTCAACAACTCTCATCCACTCTGCTCAGTGTGTATAGACAGAAACCCTATCAAAGTTAGGGCTTAAATACCAGAAGAACTTTTTTTTTTGTACAAGAACACAAAAGAACCAGCCCCCACTCAGCAGACAATTAGCACAATCTAGCCAAGTTAAAGAAAGGCTTCACCTAAAAACAATAGCCTACAGACAGTAAGCACTACAGAAAACAAATGAAAGTTTTAAAACAGATAAAGATTTGTAAAGATACAGAATGCTTTTAACTGCAGACAAATCAGTTACTTGTGCAGATTTGTTAATAGCAATAAAATACACTCGAAGACTAAAAAGCAGACAATAAAAGTGCTATATATTAATTGTTAGAAACAATAATCTGTATAAATAATCAAAAAAAAGCAGGATACTTATATATCTCAACTAACTGTTGCGGTCAACAACTCTCATCCACTCTGCTCAGTGTGTATAGACTTGTTTGTTTAGCAAATTTAAAGTTAAACGCCAAAAAATGTATAGTCATACCCTTCGGGAAAAACAAGGTAACCCCAAGCTACCATATAGGTGGCAATCCACTAAGCACAGAAGAGGTTATCAGGGACCTGGGGACCCAGGTTGACAGTGGCCTTTCTTTTGACACTCACGTTGCTAAAGTGGTTAGAAAGACCTTCTACATTGCCCACCTGATCATGAAGGGATTCACATCCAGATCTAGTGAGGTCATTGTTCCCCTGTACTCTTCACTTATCAGACCAGTGATCGAGTACAATGCCCCATTCGGGATGTATCTCACCCGACATCTGCAGCAATTGGAGAGACCCCAAAAGTTCCTCACCAAAAGGATAAAGGGACTCCAAAATCTGTCATATGCTGCCAGATTGAAGAAACTCCAGCTCTATTCAGTCGCATACCGTCTGCTCAGAGGTGACATGTGCCTGACATACAAGGCCATGTCCAACCCGAATTAATGGACATGCTCCACCTCAAAAAATCCAAATCCACCAAAACCACTAGAGCAAGCGACTTAAACCTTAGCACGGATATAAATAGGACGTGCTGGAGGGATAGATTTATCACTCAGAGACTCCCTATGCTGTGGAATAAAATCCCGGTCCATGTGAGGCAGAGCACCTGGCTGGCTCTGTTCAAGAGAAATCTTGACCTGTGGATGGGAGATCGTAGGTTTACCCCGGGAATCATCTCTGTGTCACTGCCGGACAGAGGCACAACAAACTAATGGGCACAGTATTTTTTCATATAAGGGGTGGCGTAAGCCACAAAACTTTGGGCTAGGCTCATAAATGCCTTAGGGCAGATAGCCTAGTATAAACCTATGAACCTATGAACCTAAATGGTTATCTGTGTTTGTGCTATTCTAGTTTAAGCTACTGTATGCAGGGACGAGACAGGTTACTATTCTACTTTCACTGAGCAGTAAGGCTCGCTCTCCTACCCCAGAGTAAATTAAACTGTTTAGATTAACTTAAGCAAGCCTTTTCAACAAGGCACATGGGCTTCTATTTTCTGAGGATATGACTTTTATAGTAAAGTATGTGTGAAGGAGCAACAGATAAAGCAGCCTTATTAAAGGAAAGTTCCACCTTCACTTGCAGTTAAAACTACATTACAAGGTATCTTTTCTTCTGTACATTTAATTGTTGTTGTTGTCTTTCGGCTTTTCCTGGTGAGGGGTCGCCACAGAAGAACTCCGGTCCACTAGTGATTGGCAGTAGATTTTGACGAACGCCGAGGTGCCAGCTCAAAGGCACGCCCATTTACACATGTCTTTTGAACGCCCACCCAACCACGGGGAGGACATGCAGACTCCACACAGAAGACACTCCCTGCACTCCATCCGAGAATTGAACTGGAGAACCTCTTGCTGTGAGGCAACAACGCCACTGCTGCACCACCGCGGATGACTGGAGTAACTTTCTTGGGAGTGGCCTACATGTGGGTATGGCTCATAGGAGTGTTTCACGAGTATGGTGTGGGTGGGGATTAAAGGGCGTAGGAGGATTACTTCGTCTAGGGCGCCATACCAGCTGAGGCTCCCCCTTTCTCTGAGGCAAGTAGCTGTCTCTCAACATATCTTATTTATGCCACAGGCAGCACAAACAAGATTTGGGATGGAGTGCTTCACATGGATGACTATCCTATTCCAGAGTGGGGATCCTCTGAAGCACGTAGCTGTCTCCCAACATTTTTATTTATGCCACAAGCCTGCAGCACCCACTAACAATTTCAGCTAGGAATCTCCAAATACTGTTAAAATGCGTTACTTTATACATATAAAATTATATTTTAACGAAATCGTGTGATTCAGTATTTTGTAGTTTGCAAACTGGTTAAAAATTGTTAAAGAGTGAGTGTGTTATAGATCGATTCAATGTGGAACAGTGACTCAAAATGAAAAATATTCCACATAATAAGGTATACGTGACACGTATGTCCCGCCAGTAGATACACAGTTTCACTACCACCATTTTGTAGCTAGAATTTGGAGTTATCGCATCTGTTGTAGCAAACGTTTTTAATTTTTGTTGTGAGCGTTGGATATAGAGGTCATTATTCCTTACTGTACATCTGCAGCTACAGACATATAATCCATAAATCTGCGTCTCAAAACGCAATTGTGTGGAGCATGACATGGCTGAAACCAAACCGAAAGTCTTTAATAATCAATGCTGAACGGAAAAACGCGCCCCAAGAAATTTAATTTGAATTCCCATAATGCATTTTTTCATCGGGTAGCGATATTGATCGAATTAAATATATATTAAAGTAAAATTTAATGAAACCACAAGTAATTTGCATATTTCTTTCTAGTGAAATTTCGTTGTCTTAACTAGATCTTAAAAACTTTCTCACCGTTTTATTAAGAAATAAGGGCATACTATTTCAAAGCAAATATCACACACGTATTTTAACCGCACCTATCCGCATAGGCTCTACGATTCGCAATTAATAAATTTTTGTTGCTCTATTGTGGGTGGAGTGCTTCTCCTGCTGTAGGGCTCAGTTTTTAGTAAGTAAATAATAATTATGTAAAATATTATTGAAATTGGATAGCGACACTTATTTGTTTATCTATGGCATTTTTTTGGTTTTGTAGTCAGCGTTTTCTTGTAATTTAATAATATTGAAAAAAGTACTGTATTTAAAATCTACAGCAAGGAATTTTACAATTCAAGACATAAACTAGGGATAATACAGACTCTACAGGAAAAGCTTGCAACGAACAAAACCATTTAAAATCTACAGAAAATAACTACAATTCAAGATAATCAACTAGCGATAATACAGACTCCACACCAAAAGCTTACAATGAACAAAACCATTAAAGCGTTTCCAATAGATCTTGCCAAGATATATGTTTATGCGTGATATTTGATGTTCTGTTATACATAGTTTGTAACTCCTTGCTATATACACTTTTTGCTAAGTAAATAAAATCAGAAAAAGAGAAGATAGAGGTTGTGTGATGCCTTTGCATTGCCCCAGTAATCAAGGGGCCTCAATCCTCACCACTAGCACCAGTGAAGGGTGTCCACATTGTGAGGATAACAAGTGCACTCACAGAAAAGTACAATTTCTCTTAGCAAACAGAGAGCACAGTCAGTCTGGGGCTGGTTTCTCCCTTTCTCTCCATATCCCCAATAAGACTCCCCACTGGCACAGCTATAGGGTCCAGATCTCAGCCAGGTGATCAAGCCAAAACCCCAAGTGCCCTCTCTATCCAACCAGTGCTTCATATATCCCTGTCCAAGTAGCTGACACACACACACATACTTTGATATTTTGTTTATATACAAACACACAAACACTTCCAGGGAAGGCTGGCACAGGTTCTTCAGCTATGCCCCCTGCCACCCAGGCTATAAGGTAGTAATCCATTGCCACCAACTACCCTTATCAGCTACTATAAAGGCCCTTACCAAAGGGTGTCAAATTTTACTGTGCAATATTATTATTATCCAATTAGTAAGTGTGATGAACAGCAAGGCTATTGGAGTGGCTTTGTACATTATCACCAAATACATGCAAGTACTCTAGAACTTAAATTATCTCTACACAAAACAGCCACAGTTGAAAGGTTTAAAAATATTTAATAAATAATAAAAACACAAGACACTACTTATTATTTCAACACAATGACAATAAAGAGTTCACAAATAAGTTCATGGGTAGGTACTAGGACATCGGCCCAAGGGCCTAAGTAAGCCTAGCCAACAAGGTTCCCTGGCTTGTGCCACCCAAGAAAGTAATTTTCCTGTGCCCCTGTCAAGCACAGCCACAAAAGTGATTCCTAGGGTGCATTTCCTATTTCTCATCCACTCATCAAGATTTTTCTTGAAGAGTGCTAATGAGGAACTTTGCTTGACAGAGATGGGTAACTTGTTCCAGAGTATGGAAAGTCTCTGGGACAGGAATCTATCCCTCCAGCATGTCCTGTTTATTATGGTGACAAGGTTTAGGTCCCTAGAGCATGTAGCTCAGAGGGAATGGGATTTCTTTAGGTGTAGCATGTCAAAAATCTCTGGATTTGACATAGCTTTATATGTTAGGCAGAGATCACCTCGGAGTAGGCGATATGCTGCGGAGTAAAGCTGGAGTTTTTGAGACGGTCAATGTAGGGCATCTGTTTGAGGCCAGTAATCCTCTTTGTGAGGTACGTCTGTGGCCTTTCCAGCTGCTGCAGATGTCTTGTGAGGTACATTCCAAAAGGGAAGTTGTACTCTATAATGAGTCTAATGACTGTCGAGTAGAGGGGAACAATGACCTTTTTTTTCCTGGATGAGAACCCTTTTGTAATGAGGTGTGCCATGTAGAAGGATTTCCTGACTACTATGGCGATGTGATTATCAAAGGAGAGACTACTGTCCACCTGGGTCCCAGGGTCTTTTATCAAACATTCGGGGTTAAGTACACTGCTGCCTATGTGGTAGTTCATGGTACAGAGTTTTTAACCAAAGGGGGTGACAATGCACTTTTTGGAATTGAGCTTGAGGACATGGCTCTGACACCAGGCATCTCTCTCAGTGAGGCCCTTCTGTAGGATGTCCACATCATTTGGGGACTCGACTATGGCTCCTAGTTTGTAGTCATCTGCAAATTTCATTAGCCAAAGGCCTTCTGTGCTATCCTGTACTTCAGAAAAGTAGATACTAAACAGGAGAGGTCCCAGGACTGAACCTGTGGTACTCCACTTGTCACTGGCTTGAAGTCAAATTTGGAGTCTGCAACTTTTACAGTGTGGACTCTGTCAGTGAGCCAGTTGGCAACCCATCTTGTGACATAGGGATTTATACCTAGTTTAGTTAGTTTAGCTATAATTCCAGAATGAGGGATGGTGTTGAAAGCCTTGGCGAGGTCAGGATAGGCTGTGTGAACCACCTTACCCTTGTCTACGGCTTTGGTGACTGCCTCAAAGAAGTCAATCAGGTTCAGGAGGCATGATCTGCCTTTCACAAACCCAAACTGGGTGGGGTCCAGAGTTTGGAGGTTACCAATGTCTTTGTTTATGAGTTCCATGATGATATTTTCCATAGCCTTGCAGACCAGGCTCATCAGGCTAATAGGGCGATAGTTCCCAGGATCAGTGGTTTCTCCCCCTTTGTGGAGTGGGATAACTGTTGCTGTGTGCTATTTAGTGGGCACAAAGCTTGACGTGAGGTTATGATTGAACATGGTGCTTAGGTGGCGAACCAATTCATTCTGAAGTTTGTGTAAAACGCAGTCTGGGATGTTGTCCAGTCCCATGGATGCTGTGTTTTTGGCTTTAGAGAGTGCAGCTTTTACCTGCGTAGTTGTGATTACAGGGACTCTGCATTCTTCATGTACAGGTATGGGCCCTTTAGGGGGTGGGGGGTAAAGTTAGAACTGAACCTATCTGCTAGGATGTTGGCAATATCAGCTGGTTCTGTAATTTTTGTGCTGGTGTGCTGTAACTCAGAGCAGATCTGGGTGTTGCCATTGAGATTCTTGACATAGTTATAGAATGCTTTGTGGTTGACCCTAAAATCAGTGGCAATTTTATTTTTGTAGCTAGCTTTGGAGGATCTTATAAGGGATCTTAGCTTCTTACTGAGGCTAACCAGGGAGCTCCTCCACTCATAGGATTTTACTCTCTTTTGCAACAGTTTCTTCTTTCTGTTGTAGAGTTTGTTCATGGCAGAGGACCACCAGATTGGCTTCCTTTTTTGGAGGATAGCGTCTTGGTTCTGTTTGGGATAGCACTATCTATGCACTCGTGTAAGTGCTTATAGAGTGCATTTGTGTAGGTTTCAGCAGTCATAACTGTATTGTACATCTGCATGGGTGTCATGAAGTTCGCCACTTCTGTCTTAAGAAGCATGAAGTTGGCTTTGGATAACTTTTTTACCGTGGTTTCCTTAATGGGGTGGGGGTGTAATATGGATATCTAGTGTGATTAGTTTATGGTCAGATCTGACCAAAGAGGAGTTGACCTCAGGCGTGGACCACCGGTTACTCATGTTGGTAATGACTAGGTCTAGGACATTGTTACCCCTCGTGGGGGTGTGTGGCTAAGTTGATCCCGGGCATTGGAACTTTTGATTTCCGGAAAGCGTTGAGTGAAGGAGTTGATACATGAGTAGTTTTCCCAGTTAATGGTGGGGTAGTTGAAATCACCCATTATTAGGGTGTTTGGTTGAACTCTAATATTTTCCAGTATATCAAGAAATGAGGAGTGAGAATTCTGGGGCATGGAGGGGGATCTGTAGCAAGCTACAATTGGGACTGCAGTTTTGCTCAGAGTTAGTTGCACTTGGATAACCTCAGATGAATTATGCTGAGCAACTAGCCTGGAGATTTGGATATTCTTAATGAATATGGACACACCTCCGCCTTTGGTGTTCCGGTCCAGGTTAGATGGCCGAAAAGTGTGGTATTAGTTATAGCCTTGTAATGCAGGGGTGCTCCCTGGAACCTTGAACCAGGTCTCAGTCACTGCACAGATATTGATGTTCTCCATTTTAAGGTGTGCCTCGAGGGAGTGCATTTTGAGTGGATGTTATTACTAGATCCAAGACAAGATACAAAATGCTCTTCTTTACTTCTGTCCTTAAATTGATAATACGCAGTACTGCTGAGTCATTTTACATTACATCAGGACTATAACTAGAAATTATATCAATTGTAAAATAAAGATACCTGGTAAGTGCAGCAATACATTTGAAGGAAAAAAAATAAGCATGAAAACTGGAGTTAAGAACCTTGCCTGTACTTTAAATTAATTATCTGGCTGTACAACAACTGGAGTATCATTTTTCAAAAAGAAATGTACTTGCTTTCAAGTACATCCACCCCCCCCCCCCAAAAAAAAAAAAACAAATAACAAAGAATAATAATCAAATCACAAGCAAGAGATTCTCCAGTTCGATTCTCAGATAATGTGCTTTCTGTATGGAGTCTGCATATCCTCCTTGTGTTCACATGGGTCCTCCCACATTCCAAAGACATACAGTGGGTGGATTAATTGGAACCTCTGAACTGATAAGAGATGCGAGTGTGCACATGAATGTGTGGTGTGGAAGACCACCCATAGCCTGGCTAGCCACCCAGTGGTGTGAATCTTGGCTCAAGATGATTGTACTGTTGAAGTGACATCCTGACCCCATGTGTAAAGATGTGAAAAGTGGTTGTGGATGAATGAATGGAATAATAATAAAATCAGTTAGTCCATCTGAGTAGTTAATTGTAGACGTTACTACAGAGTAAGGAGCCTCTGATACTTGACAAAAAGTTAATACAAAACATTCAGACATTTTTTTCACTTCCCTGTATTCACACTGTCCACAGGTCAGAATTATTTTTGCTTTATTTGTTAACTAGTAGTAATACTAGAGTAATACTGTGATCCCAGCACAAACCTTCTTGTCAGCAATGCTTGTATTACAAATGCAACAAAAAGTCTCTGGATAAGTACATTGCTAAAAGTAAGTTAGGCATTTCAGTGAATCAGTAAGGTAACAGCTATAAATTTTTGCATCATGGATGAAAAGGTGTGGAACTGATATTTACTATTTGCATGATATCCTTTTCTGTTAAATGACAGGATCCATCAACCAGAAGAAAAATATATTTGAATACAGTTTAGGAGTACAATGAATGAGTTAGCAATGACTTTAACATTTAAAAAGTATATTGCTATAGTTTCCAGAGCAAGCATAAAAACCTAAAGGAACGGTGTCTGAAAGCTTTTGGCATGGACTATCATGACCAATTTAGAATGTTACAACAAACCCTATTCCAAAATACAGGCCTCACTGTCTGCCAGTTCCAGTTAACATTTGCTAATGGGAACTGGTGGAGCTTTACAGCTGATTCCAAAAGGCAAAAGAGCTCACCTTGCCAAGTTATTTCAGATTTATACATCAATGAGGTTCACTGATGTATGAGGCCAAACTGATGATGAAGTCCATTGAAATAAAAGGGTTTATTGGTGAATCAGAAGCTACACCTCTCCGTGGAACTAGATACTACAAGCACTACTAGTGAGGAATTCAGATTGTATCTAAAGTACCTATTTCCACCTACAAGTGGGGTTGTTTTGCAGGCATAGGGAGTCAGGAAAACCTGTCTGGGAACACAAACATCTGCTGAACAGGGTAGAGAGATCCATCTATGGAACGCCTGCAGAAACAATTTATTTAGAGTCTTGAAAAGGAAGATTCCATTCCCTGGTGGGCTACCCCTTCCTAAATCCATGTCCTTCCTCTTGGTTGCAGTCAATACAGACATAACAGAAGTGCTGGCCATCATGCTTGCATTAGCAGTCCACCCTACAGAAGGATCTCTGGACAGAAGAAGCTGTGGAGCTGAGTGGTTTCATAGAATTTGAATGATTTAATCATTAAATCTATGATGTAGTCAATAATCGCCCTTCTGTCTCACATATTTCACCACCCTTGCCTCCCCACCCTCAGCCTGACACTAATCCTCTTTATATTTTACCATTCTACTTTAAAAATATTACCTCCAAAGAAAATGAGAACATTCTAGAAAACAAATCATATTGAGGCATGTCCTTTTTCGGATAATTTGACTCTAGTCCATATACCATGGCAGAGAACTTAAAATCATCCTCTATTTCACATTTACAACCTATGCCTCACATCAAACCTCATGTCCATAAATTAATAGGTGTATACTAGGCTAACAACCACTAGGGCCTTTATATGCCTAGTCATGCAACCAAAATGTGACACAAAATTTGATTTATATAGGGGTGATGTACAGACTGCCTCTGTCCCTTAGGCGGATAGACAGCAGAACAGAGTTGAATTTTTGATTATCCATCCATTGGTCCAAGTTGCACTTAAAGAGGGAGGAACTCTTCTTTACTTGGATATGGAGCCTGTTCCAGAGAATGGGAATTCTTTGAGAAACATATCTATCTCTCCAACATGTCCCGTTTATGTCAGAAGCAAAATTTAAGTCTTTTGATTTAGTAGATCTGATGCTGTTTGTTTTGTAGATGTGCAAAAAGTTCATTAAAACAGGGATCAGGGATGCCTTGTATGCCAGGCAAAGATCACCTTTCAGTAGTCTGTATGATACAGAGAAGAGTAAAGATACAGGTCTTTGAGGTGATCAGCGTAAGACATTATGTTTACTACCTGTAATCTTTTTGTTAAGGAATCTTTGTGAATGTAGCTGTTGCTAAATATGTCTGGTCAGGTACATAACAAAGCGGTCACATAAGGGCTGAGTACAGTGGTACAATGACCTCTTTGGATGTAGATGCCATGCCCTTACTCATAAGTTGAACCAGATAGAAAGAAATTCTTACTACCTTGGACACTTGTGGTTGAGGGCTAGGTTACTGTCTCTATAAGTCATCAGGATCAAATTTTAGGCATGTTTTATTGATGACTTAATTACCTGGAATGGCTGACTTCGCAACAGGTACTATAATGCATTTCTTGGCACTGGGTTTTAAGCCATGGCATTAAACATTTGTCTGTGTTAGACCTTCCTGAAGAATGTTCCCATCTTAGGGGGATTCAGTTACTGTTCCCAATTTGGAATCATCTGTGAACTTGGTCATCCAGTGGCCTTTGACATTGGCTTTGACCTCTGAGAAGCAGATGTCAAAGAGGAGAGGGCCCAGCCCTGATGGATTCCAGTGGCGACTTCCTTCTTTGTGCAGGTGGCCTCACCAATCCTAACCAGTGGGATCTTATAAGTCATCTAACTATCCAACATGTTATAAAGGGGTTTATGCCTAGTTCTGTAAGTTTGTTGACAATGGCCAAGTGGAGTATTCTATCAAATGCTTAAACCAGATCGAGGTAGGCAGCATGCACTGCTTTCCTTCATTCATTGCCTTAGTGACATTTTCAAACAAGTCCACTAGGTTCAGTAAGCATGACCTTCCTTTGACAAAACCAAACTGGGATGGATCCAGTGTCTGGAGATCCCCTATATTCTTGTTGATAATTTCCATGATAATTCTTTCCATGACTTTGCAAATAAGATTAGTCATACTGGATCTGTAGTTTCCAGGATCTGTTGAAGGTCCTTCTTTATGAAGGTATTGGTCCTGATAAGTCATGTTTTAGACTGTTCAAGAGACATCCTAGGATGTTATCGATGCCCATTGAGGCTAAGATTTTGGCTTAATGAGCTCAGCCAGTACGTGCTCCCTAGTTATAGTTGAAGGGGTTATGTTTGAAGACATTTCTTGTGGGGATGGAAAATTAATCTGCCCACTAACAGATTTGTTATATCACCAGGCTTGGAGAATGTGGCATCATTAACCACCAAATTAGCATATTACTGTGTACTACCCTTGAAGTTTCTGACATAGATGAAGAAGGTTGTGTGGTTGTCTTTCACCTGAGAGGCTATCTTAACTACAAAGTTGGCTTTGTTCGACCTAATTAGCCCTCTTAGATGCCTATTTAGTTTCATAAGAGTTTTTTTTTCTTTATGGGAATTACCCTTCATGATTTTTGCCATAATCTTTTATTTCCTTTTGTTATATATATCCTGTTTACGTTTGGACGCCACCAGGTAGTTTGTTTTTGGGGCTAGTCCTGAACTTGCTTCTGGTAAATACAGCAGCATTTCTGCAGTCATTGACATGGTTTCACAGAGTTTGTGAGAGCAATTCAGCATAGGCTGCTGTGTTCTCAGGGTGATGAGGGGCATTGAATTTTGACAAACCATCACTCAGTGAAAGGTACTTTGCCTCATAATATCTCTTAACTGTTGCTGATTTTACCTGGGTTACTGAGTTGATTTTGATTTCAAATGAGACAGCTTTGTGGCCAGACCTTACCAGGGAAGACAAGACACTGGGGGGGGGGGGGTGCAGCATTCTACATATTAGTGAGTACGACATCCATTATATCAAATTCTTTAGTGGGTGTTTTCATTATTTGATCACTATTTGGTCAAGGGATTTTGTTTGTACAAAGTCCAGGAATCTCTTTGCCTGTTGACTTGAGGCTATGATGGATTCTTTGCCTATAGAGTGATAATTCAGGTCTTCTATGAGTATGGTGTTAGGTTGAATGCCAAATGTTTCTATTAGGTCAAAGTATACATTGTGAGCTTCTTGGGACATAGAGATTGACATATAGCTGGCTAGGATATGGTACAGGATTTTGTCTAAAGTGATCTGCATGTGAAGTAACTCCCCATGTCATCCTGTTTGACCACGCCAGAGGTATTCTTGTTACTGATGCATATCGAGACACCACCACCTTTATCCCTTGTCTGTGCAACTACCATCTAAAAATGTGGAAGGCACTGAAACTTTTCACTTTAAACCATGTCTTGGTAACTGCACAGATGTCTGTGTTCTTGAGTGTGATGAGGGTTGGAGGAATTGTAGTATTTTATTTAGGCTTCTGGCATTGGGCAGTAACACCTTGAGGTTCAGTTGAGTTGATTTTACTATGTTGGTAGGTATCTCAATTTGGCTTTGCCTACAAAAGGCACTATGGGGGTGGATAAAGTTTTAGCCAGTATTTCAATGCCTGGAAGGAACAGGTGCAGACCATCCTTGACAAAGCAAATTTCTGTTAACCATGTCATCCCAGGCTGATAAATACTGGATCCTCTTAGAATGACACCAGAAAGACAGCCAGTTGTTAAAATCAGTCTTCTCAAACTGTGGCATCATCCTCAGTGATGGAAACATACTGTTCATAGGCTTATAGATGAATACTAGGCTAACTACCCAAAGGGCCATTTTAAGCCTTGCCAACAACCTAAGTTCAGTATCAAACCCTGCACTTTGTGCCTATCAGGTAAAGACTTTAACCATTATGCCAAACCTACATCCTGCTCATTACTAGGCTCATAGTACCCTGAGGCGCATAGTCTGAGAGCTCCATTATGTCTTTCTTCATGTAGTCCAGGGAGGTATGTCTCAGGTCATTTACACCTACATGGACTATGATAGAATAATACTTGTACCTGTGGTATAATGACTTGAGTGAGTATGTGATTTGGTGGAGTCTGTCTCCAGATGTGCAACTAACTGCTATCTTCTCCTTGTTCAGCCTGGATAAAGTCTACAATATGGAAATCAGCTTTGTTCAGGCCTCTACCCAAATAGCCCAAACCCACTGAAACCTTTTACTTAGGAACAATCTCTATTTTACCTATTATAGGTAAAATTCTACAAAAATGTATTGCCAGCCAGCTAACTACTTACAACAGGATCATCTCCTTTCACAGAAGCAGCATGGATTTTGGAGAAGCACAGTGAATGCTCAATGGACTCTCACTTATGACATCTTGCTTAACATGGAAAAGGGACATCTCAATGGGGCTCTCTTCTCTGATATTAAAAGGGTCTTTGACCTTGTTGATTCTGCAGTCTTTTCCAAAACATTTAATCTAGACAGGTGTCAGCGCATAAGCTACTGCCTGGTTCAAGGAAATCCTCTTCAGGATAACCTTTAAGTTTAAAAGCTAATCAACTACTTCTACAGATTCACCTATTTGGACAGGGGTCCCTCAAGGCAGACATCTCTGTTTTTCCTCAGTTTTTTATAAATAAACTTCCAATTACCTTCACAATCTGCCACAAATATTATATGCTAATGACACCGCCATCTATATTTCCAGCTCTAGTGATGTCAAACTAGAAAAGCAACTTATGAAAACCTTCTGCCATGTAGTACTTATCCAAACAAAAACTCTTATTTAACCCATACAAAACTAAATCAATGATCTTTGGTACCCACTAATAATTATCAAAATTCCTCCAAACACCAAGCATTAAGTACCAAAATAACCTTCCATCTTACCCACCTGCCTGTTCAACTACTTAGGTATATGGCTAAACCAGTGCTTAAACTTTCAGGCTCATGTCAACAAAGAGAAATCAAAAGTTTATCAGTTTTTATTCTGGACCTAAAAAATCATCCACTTCCTTTCTGCTCCAGCTAAAACAGACACAGGCAAAAGTATGCTATTTGCACAGCTTGAATACAGACTTCCCCTAACAGTAATGCCTCCAAGAAAAACTCCTCAACTCTCTATTCATTTTCCAGTAAAATAAATAATTTTGTAGTCAAATCTCTTAAGCAAGAACACCACTGCCTCTCAATAATAAAGGCCAACTGGCTGCCTGTAAAGTGCAGGCTTGACCTCTTAATTGGCTCCCTACTCTTTAAATTCCTGGGTCAAGACATTCCCCGGGATTCATGAAGCTTGCGCCAGGCGCAGGCATAGCGTAGGCAGTATAACGCCAAATATGGCCGCCGAGCGATTCAGGTACGATCCAATTCCACGTGCACTACTGGCGTAAGCCAGATCTGCACAGCCCTCGGCTTAGGTATGCTAATCACCCCATGCACAGTGCCACACCATGCAAATGAAGGTACATAGTGATTCATGAAGTGGTGTAGGCGTAAGGTAAGCCCACAGAAATGTAAACCAAAAAACACGGTTTACATTTTTCCAAACAGAACATCGGAGCTAGGAAAGTGGACCAGACTCATGTATTACAAAGTTAACATATGCCAATGGCTAAATATACAGCCAATGGCATAAGAAAAGATGCACAACACCTAGAAAACAACATTTAATGTCATGCCCACAGTAAAGCAAAGTACAACTGCAGGGCATGTGTGCGCAAATGGGAACACAAAGAAAATATATACAAATGTCATAAAATCGCAATGTAATACACATCATGATTTCATCATAATACTCAATGGTATGCATGGTACACCACAACCAAGCTGTAAGGGTTGCTAAGGGTCTGTGACAGTGTTCGTCACGGTAACTAGGAATTAGCAGTCAATGCCATGCAAATGAGGCAGGTAATAGTGAATGGCAAACATCCCGCCGGACTAAGAATGTACCATACGGCGCAGCACTACAACACCGAGGAGTGGCTCAGAGGTATACATGACATCAGCAGTAGGGTGTGCCACCATAGCTGTAAGCACATTGGAGCAATGCAAATCCGGCCTGGCCGTTGCTAAGCAAAGCCACAGGACAGGGGTGGGGAGGTAGGTATAGCATTGTTTAGCTGAGAGCACATATGGTGTCTGAAAGCGCATGTGTACGGGGATGAAAACGTGCCTGAAACCCGGTAAGCGGATGCACGCGATGCGCACCATAGCTCAAACAGGAAGGTCAGGGGAAGAAAATAAGGAAATGCAGCAGTAGGGTAATTGGAGTACAACCGAGCAATTAACACCTATTAACTCACAGCAGGCAATCGACGGCAGCTGACAAGTCTGCTCACAGAAACCTGCAAAACAGGATAGGGGAGGTGTCGGATTGCAAAGAAAAGAGAACTGTCATAGCAGAGCAAAGCAAACCTGCAGTAGACCGGCAATAGAACACATTACGCAAGATAAGCCAGGTTTAGGAAAGTACAAATGAAAGCAGGCTGCTGGATGCATGCCAGAACATGTGAGGTGAAACATGAAGAAATGTAAAGGGAAGGGCAAGAGGTAATCCACGGCAGCCAAATGTAATTCAACACCAAAGGTACCACAATACTAGTTCCTGTCGTAAAACACATAAGATACCCTGTAGCTACGATTGTACATACACACCCTATGACATCATTGGTGTTCACAGCACAGTAGTATAAAGTGTGAAAGCACCCCACACACACCTGTGTATTCCCAAACACTGCACCATAGGTATAAACATACAGGAAACTTTTACAATGTACATGTTGGGAGCTGACATAGCTGTGATTCATCACCATGTGTTAGAGAATGACGGTGTTGTGGAGGATGATGCTGACAACCACCGCAGGTCCCGGAGGAGGAGAAGAGTGTTCAGACCAAGGGTAACCTACCAGAGGCTACATGATCTGGAGATAGTAGAGCATTACAGGGTGGACAGGGACATCTTACAGCAAATAGTTGAGCTGTGCCGGCCACGCCTGAGATCCAGAAACAACAGAGGGGAACCCATCCCAGTGGACACGAAGGTATGTGTAAGCTTGTGAATACTAGCCACATGTACCTTTCAAAGGCCAACTGGAGATATAATGGGGATCTCACAGGCATCAGCATCCAGGGTGCTACACCAGTTTCTGGATGCCATGTTACCACATGTTAATGAGCATATATACTTCCCTTGAACTCAGGATGAGTTGGCCAGCAATATGCGTCTCTCCCACCATGTGGCACACTACCCGGATGTACTGGGTGCGATAGATTGCATGCACATACATATCAAGTCACCACCCGGTGAGCATGGTAGGCGCTACATAAACTGCAAGGGATACCACTCCATCAACTGCCAAGTCATGTGCAATGCCCAGGGCATTATCATGGATGTGTGTGCTGGCAGCCCTGGAAGCTACCATGACCCCCACATCTGGCATGCCTCACAGCTGTATCAGGTATTTGTCAGGGGGGACATCCCACATGGCCACCTTGTGGGGGATGCTGGCTATGCAACGGAGCCGTGGATGGTAACTCTCATCAGAAATGCACACACACCCTCACAGCCCACCACAATTACCAAGGCCATCACAGGCACAGAGGGATTCAGACCACAAACACCATGTGCCAGCCCCAGTAGGCAGATGGAGGTGTGCCCAATATTCCTGTGCCTTGGCAAAGAGGGAACATATAGCACATACTCTGACAGTGTAGGCCCCTATGGACTGGCACACCTCTCCACCTGCACACACAGTAAAATGGATGGCACACACACACGACCACCTGTAAATTGTAATGTATAGGTGGCCTACTGTGTGAATCCTACATAGGCAGCCCTCAACCATTGTACACACAACAGCTAATGGAACAAGGAATGTCAACACCTGAACAGTACACGCACCTATCAGCATATGTTGGCACTGTGTGTATAGGTTCCTAGGTACATCTGTAGGTACACGCCTGATTGTCAGAGGCCATTCATCAGTCGAGGTAAACAGTGTCTGCTGTTGCCACCACATTGAGTAACTAACCGTCGCTCAGTGGAGCAGAGCCAATTGTGGGATCCATGTGTGTAATCACTGTTCCCCACACACTCTGCATGGATTCCCTGGTGCATTAATGAGGGGCTCCATATAATGTAATCATGGATGTAGTGGCAAAGCATGGGGTGTACCCATGACAGGTATCTGTCACCCCAGCATGCTCCACCTATGGTTGTGTGAAGGTGTGGCACATTATAGTGTGTGGCTCACTGTAACATACATACCCAATGCTGGAGCACATCCATTAAACATCACTTGGAAATACCATTAATAGGTCTCATCCATATGTAGACTAACTGAGTTACCCATTTGATCACAGTATGGAGTAACAGCCGTAGTACAGTCCACATACAAAACGCCATAACACGTGTACAAATCCCAGATGCCCAAGTGGTAAATGCAGTGACTGTTGTGCATGTTCCCGGTCCCATGTCCTGCAAGGGATGTAACGTAATCCCGAAGGCACGAATAATGCATGTTGGATGCAGGTCATCAGATCATGTTTAGCACATGTTAGCGGGAATATGCATTGCCCAGTGCTGGTAAGCATTGCTTAAATATGACTATATGGATATGCGTGAAACAGGGCTAAGCTTCTCTGAATATTGCGCAGATCACGGTCAGTGATGTCCAAAACAGGTGAAACCAGCATTATTCACCCCTGTACTAATAGTGCCTGATCTGCAGGGTAAAACAACCACTGCCAGGAGTAGAACACGCAATCATGTACACAATCACCTAACACTAAGCTACCCAAGATGTACCAACGGCAGGTGTGTAATGTGATAGGTTCAAACACAAACATGCAGAGTCCAGGAAACAGTATACACCGACATGTACACAATGAAAGGTGTATTCTGCCTGTCACTCTCTCTGTCAGAGGTATATATATATATATATATATATATATATATATATATATATATATATATATATATATGTATATATATATATATATATATATATGTATATGTATATATATATATATATATATATATATATATATATATATATATATATATATACATGTATATAAATCAGCTAGAAAGGGTGATAGAGAGATATATGTTGATATATATGGATTCACCTATATCTGCAAATATATAGATAGGTCAACGACATGTACACAACCATGGAGGTACAAATAAATAGGATACTGCCAACTATGGAATGTGTCACATACCGACATGCGTAATCACGAGGCTGAAAGACCGAAAGAACAGAGTACCGGAACACTAGAACCACGTGTAATATTATCACGATATTAAGGGACATTTAGTTGTTGCTGCCGGTGTTGCGGCCCATATAGGTACTGTGTTCATCTGTGTTTGTGATTGCCGTAGTGTGTGTATGTGTGTGTTGAGGGTGCCGTGTGCGTTTCCGTGGGACTGTAATGTGTGTGTGTGTGTGTGTGTGTGTGTGTGTGTGTTTGCATCATGTGTCTGTTAGTGCTAACTCGGAGGTAGATTATTACGGTAGGTGTGTTTATAGCTGGCCGTAGGCATACAGTTACCACCTGTCCCACTTTAGGAGGGACAGCCCCTCCCTGGGCAGTTGTGTCCTGAAAAAAAATATTAAAAAGGTCAAATGTCCGAGATTGTAGGACATAATTATGTCCCATATATTATGCAACAGTTGCATCAAATAGTTATGCCTGTATCTAAGAAACATAAATGTTACATGAAACATGATAAGTAGCTAAAGTGCTACAAGAATAAGTATGTATTCAGGATAAAAGTATGTGCTACCCTGTGTACTGACCGTGGGTATGTGTCGGCCTGTAAACACCGATGTGTGTCCTGCAAATATCCCACTATGGCCATTTGAAAAGGTGGCAACCCATGCCAAAGAGGTTCAGTCACCAACACAACTGCAATGAGGGCAAATATCTGTGACAGAAATACACGGGACAGCTGTCATTTAGTAACATTCCTTTACATATCGCTGTATTTCCAGAGGTATGGAAGTATCAACCTCACCTGCATACTATATAGAAACCAATTAACAATGGCCCAATGTATAAGCCTGTAACAACCATAGTTTCAGTCTACTAACTTATAGGTCTTTAATTAGGGAAGGAGCCCACACACATATATGGAATATGTAGAAATGCAGGCCCCACAAACCTGTATATGCTATGTACACCCACCTACATCTCCCACACATGAAACAATAGCAATACAGACTGTAATAACATCACAAACATCCACTCATTTAATTACATATGCAGAAGTGTTAACATACCTTGTGAGAGACACATTTTTAAAGGCGCCATGTGAAATCGTAGCTGTTGTATAATAGAACAGATGGTGATGTTACAAGTTTTGTTTGCAATAGTCCCTTATCAGACAGTTGAGATGGCAGGTACACTCACATGTAGAACCACATACTCTAGCCATCACACACAATCCACGGGGGACATTAATCCAAAATATCCATGTCTCTACAAATAGCAGTTGCAATTCCACACAACAAAACACATACAGGCCATCTCCCTGAAAGTAGGGCAAAAGGGCAATGCCCAAGTTGAGAATTCAATTATACCCCTCTGTTGCCACATAATTGGCGAATGGAGTAGCTGCACAGCTGATGTGCATGTAATAATTTACTCAGGAACACCAATTGGTGCAGGAAACCACATGTAACAGGTATCGATGTATATAAGGATGACTTGCCAAATATTCAAACCGTATGCTCATACCATAGAACCGTTTAAACAGTAAAGGTGTAAGAGAGATATTTACGAAAGTTCAGAACGCTATCAAGGTATGTAGAACATTCAGTATGTTAGTGTATGTATAGCCTGTTTTGTATTAATTAAAAGTGTCCGCAATGCATAAAGTGGGCAAAGGTATTATGTAGTGATGTCTTGATGAGCATAGTAACAGTTGTAGAAATTGTGTGTCTTGCTGTGGGTCACAAGGTAAACATCACAGACACCACAAGGGATGCTACATGAGGGCTTTAAACAGAACAATTCCACACCACCCGCCGTCAGTGGTAGGGTATGTCCAACAAGTACGTGCCATAGCAGGGGATAGTATATGTTGATATACTGTCACAGTAGGCATGCGTATGGGCATATAATGACAATAACATGCCTAAGGTGGTCCTGCTGTGCAAGTATGATTTGCATTATGGGATAATATGTAAAATATGTGTAATATACAGTATTGTAGGTAGATATGTCATTTATTCTACACAGCATAACAGGCATATCATGCAAACAAAAGGTATCGTCTATTGGCATGTACAATACACAATAACAGGATACATATGGCTTGTAGTCATGGGACACTCTAATAGCATGATAGCTAATCAAAATGGAAGAACTACTCAATTAACCATGCACAAAGGACATGTAATAGCTTCACAGGTTCATAGTGAGGTACTATGCTGTCTGGCAAGTCTATGTGTAAGCCCAACTACAGTGTTTACACTGGCGGCAACTCTCTAGGGTAGTGTCCTGCCTGTGAACAGCAGAGCCATGTGTTACCTGCACCTCTGCACAGTACAGCCACTGCAGTGATCCCTGACGTACATGTGTGTCTCCCATCCCCCAAGTAAGGTATCTCATGAACAGTGCTACTGAGTGTCCCTGCGTGATGTACATAGAAATCATGTTCCAAAGCATGGTGAGTGTCTGGTTTGGGAATGTAACCCTCAAGCACATCCTACTCATCGTTGCGTTTGTGCACATATCCATGAGCATGTTGCTCTCAGTGGATATTGCTTATGTCCCTTATGTGGAGTATATCCATGAATATTGTTGTGGACATGGGCCCTGTATGTTCAGCAGAGGTCACCCCTGAGTATGCAGTATGCAAATGTGTATAGTCATGGTGTCCATAGTTATGCCGCATAGGTCATCCTTCGGAGCTCAATAATCTTCATAGTGTGTTAATGTTGTGGTATGTAAAGCCATTGCTGTTCTGTAAGGTACACCCTAAATGGGGTGTTGTACCCTTGAATGTGTGTATACGTCAGGAGTTCAGAGGTACAATGGGTGCCTTTGTTCCAGCTACAAACCCAGTACAGATAAGGGTGGCCACGTAGAAGGATATCCATGCCACATTGGCAATATGGTTATCAAAGGAGTGGATGCTACATACGTGTGTACTACGATCCCGTATAATGTCACATGTATGTAGGGGACTACCACCCATGTGATAGTCAGTGGGTGATTGGTGTAATCCAAAGGGGATGTTCATGCACCTTGTGTCATGCAGCTTGAGGCCATGTTATCGACATCAGGTATCCGTCACAGTGACACCCTTATGGAGGGAGTCTGTATCAGCTGGTGGATCAATCATGGTGCCTTGTATGCAGTTGTCTGGAAACCTAGTCAGGGAAAGTCCCTCTGTGCTAGCCTGTGCCTCAGGGAAGCATATACCGAACATGAGGGGCCCTATGACTGAGGACTGTGGTATGCCAAGTGTAACTGAAATACAGTAGGTACTACGGCATGCTACCCTCATTGTGTGGGTCCTGTCCGTGAGCCACTTTGCATAACATCCTGAGACATAGAGGTCGATGTGCAGGTGGATGTGTATGTTGTCAATACCAGAATGGAGAATGGTGCTGAAAGCGAATGAGAGGACAATGTAGGCTGTGTGGACCCCCTTACCGTCATCAACTACCCTGGTAACTGTATCAGAGGAGTCCACCAGGTGTAGGAGCCATGGTCTGGCCCTAACAAATCCAACCTGGGTGGCATCAAAGGTCTGGAGCCCAACAATGTCTCTGTGAATGACTTCCATAATGATGTGCCTCATAGCCTTGCAGAACAGTCCAGTCAAGCATATAGGGCAATAGTCCCACTGGTTCATTGTGGCACCACCTGTGTGGAGTGTGATAACTGTTGCTGTGCACCATTCAGGGGCCACAATGTCTGATACAAGGCTATTACTGAATCTGGAGGCCAAGTGGGGAGACATGTCGTTCTGAGGTTTGTGTAAATCACAGCCTGGGATGTTGGATGGTCACATGGAGTCTGTGTTCTAGGCCTTAGAGTGTGCATGTTGGAACTGTGTAATTGTGACAGCAGGGACCCCGCAATGTTCCTGCATGGATTATGGCCCTGTAGGGAGTGAGAGGGTGTAAAGTTAGCACTGAACCCATCCGCCAGGATGTCTCCAACATCACTCGGTTCTGTAATGTTCCTGAGTAACTGTCGTATGTCAGAGCAGATGTGGGTATTGCCATTGACTACTGACATACCTCCATAATGCTTTGTGGCACACCCTGGAATGTGTCACAGTAATTTTTACGTAGCTAGGTTTGGAGGATGTGATAAGAGATCCTGGAGCCCTACTGAGGCTGACCAGTGAGCTACCCCACCCATGGGATTGTACTCCACTTTGCAACAGCCTCCACCTTTTGTTGTAAATTATGTCCATGGAACTGGACCCCCAGAGTGGTGTCCGTTATCTGGTGGGTACCATCATGGCTCTGTTTGGAATTGCATGATCCATGCAGTCATGTAAGTGCTAATGATGTGCACTAGGGTATATTTCAGCATTTGTATGTGCATTGTCCATCTGAACGGGTGTCATGACGTTTACTACTGCTGTCATAAGACGTCTATAGTAGGCATTATAGTACTCTTGTACTATGTATGCCGTGAAGGGTGTGGTGCCGGGATGTGGATAACAAGGGTGATTAGCATATGTTCGGAAACTACCAACGAGGGGATAACCCTAGTCACATGTTGGTAATGTCCATATCTAGGATATTGTTGGTCTTGGAGGTGGTGTGTATGGGTTGATCCAGCCGAATGGAGGTGATGAATCCCGGACAGCGTTGGCCTAATATGTTGGTGCATGAGTAGCTATCCCAGTTAAGTGTGGGGTAGTGTCAGTCTCACATCAGTTGTACCTGTCTGAACCCTACTGTCCAGTACACCAAGAAATGAGGGCCGGTAACCGTGAGGTATGTTGTTGAATCCGTAGCATGTTACAATGTGTATAGCATAGGCAAGATAACCAAGTCAGGCTACTCCGGGCACAGATAAATCCAAACTTTATTTGGTTAGTGCTTTCGGAAGATTCAATGATCTTCCTTCTTCAGACAACTACAGATGATTAAAAGGTCTCTTAAATACCAAAACACACTCCATTAATTGAACAATAATGCAATTAGCAAACTATTATTACTTAAAAACACATCAATTAAAACATTTTTTCTATTACCAACCTTATAGGCTAAAAAGAAAGCGGAGCGAAACAGGAAGAAGAACACCTTATTTAAAACAATAGTATACCTCAGAATATGATGAAATTCAAAACACTTACAACCTATACAAACAATAACTGGCAAGTGAATTCATTCTTAAAAAGCATATAAAAAAACACATAATAAACAGATTTTTAAGTGTTAGAACATTAAAAACCACATATATCTAAGACTAAGTTTATCTACCTCCTCAAGGCTAATTTCTTAAGACAACATTTAATAGACACTGTCTTGTTGAGACCAGGCAACAAATAAGATGCAGTCAAAACTTGCCATCTTAGTTCTTCTATTTCTAGGTTGACCTGCCAAGGCCCCCCTCTATCATCCTTTGATATTTGCTTAAGGACTGAAAACCTAAAGGAGTGACCAGGGTGGTCACTAACGTGTCTAGCTAAAGCATTAGTGAGATCACCTTTTGTTATTGCATAATGGTGCTCATAAATGCGTTGCTTCAACTTTTGCTCGGTTTTACCGATGTAAAACGCATTGCAATCTTGACACAAAGCACAATAGACCACCCCACTGGAATCACAAGAAAAATGGCTTCGAATTCTGAATTCAACCCCTCTAATATTAACCTGGTAGGCTAAATTCAAAAATTTACATTGGTGACACCTACCACATTTGACCATTCCTTTAGGTTTAGAACTTTTACCTCTGTTAGAATAATAAAGCAAAGATTTCAAGTTAAAGCCCCGTCTAAAAGTAATAATAGGTTGGTTCCCTAGGGCTTTAAACAACAGTGTATCCTCCATGATTAACGCCCAATTTTTAACCAAGGTTGCCCTAATAAAGGAATGGTCAAGATTGTAAGTACAAAAGAATCTAACAGCATTGCTACTTCTTAAGTCATCTAATGGTGTATCCAGCATTTTTAAATCAGAATCTCCACATCCCAAGGCTAACAATAATGGTTTATAAAAACCATTTTGGCATTTATTGGTAACCTCCGTCACCAAAGAATGCACAAGTGAAGGGGGGTACCCCCTCTTGATAAACATTCCCTCTAACAGGCAACATTCGTCCAAAAATTCAACTTCCTCGGAAACCATTCTAGCAGCCCTTACGAGCTGGCCTTTCACGACCCCCCTCTTTTGATGATACGGATGGCAACTTGAGAAGTGAAGAAAGGCATTAGAGTAGGTGGGTTTCCTAAAAATACGACTTTTAAACTTCTTATTAGCATAGTCCTTTTCAATAAGTATGTCCAGAAAACTGATAGAATCTGACCCTATGGTATAAGTGAATTCCAGAAAGTCTGTTAAACCAGAAATGGAAATAATAAATTCTCCTATGACATCTTTTGGTCCTTTCCAAAGGAAGAACATGTCGTCCTGGTACCTGGTGTACCAGGCAACATTTTGCTTAAAAAGGCAAGTTTTGACTGCATCTTATTTGTTGCCTGGTCTCAACGAGACAGTGTCTATTAAATGTTGTCTTAAGAAATTAGCCTTGAGGAGGTAGATAAACTTAGTCTTAGATATATGTGGTTTTTAATGTTCTAACACTTAAAAATCTGTTTATTATGTGTTTTTTTATATACTTTTTAAGAATGAATTCACTTGTCAGTTATTGTTTGTATAGGTTGTAAGTGTTTTGAACTTCATCATATTCTGAGGTATACTATTGTTTTAAATAAGGTGTGCTTCTTCCTGTTTCGCTCCGCTTTCTTTTTAGCCTATAAGGTTGGTAATAGAAAAAATGTTTTAATTGATGTGTTTTTAAGTAATAATAGTTTGCTAATTGCATTATTGTTCAATTAATGGAATGTGTTTTGGTATTTAAGAGACCTTTTAATCATCTGTAGTTGTCTGAAGAAGGAAGATCATTGAATCTTCCGAAAGCGCTAACCAATAAAGTTTGGATTTATCTGTGCCCGGAGTAGCCTGACTTGGTTATCTTGCTTATTCAGTTTGTTCGTTTTCTGCCTTTGTGTGTGTACAATGTATATAGCAGTTCTGGCCACAGTTAGTTGCACGTGGATCACCTCTGATGCATTGTGCTACATAACCAGCCAGGAGGTGTGTACAACATAATGAAATATGGACACACCTCAGCCGTGGGTGTTCCGGTCTGGGTTACATGACTGAAAGGTGTGGTCTGCGTATAACCTGTCAGTGCAGCTGTGCTCTGCAGAGCCTAGAGGCAGGTCCCTGTCACTGCAGAGATATTGAAGTGGTCCATTATAAGGAGTGCCTTGCCTGCGTGCGTCAGAGATGAAGATGTCAAGCATTGAGTCACATGACCCCATGTTTTGCTTGCCTGTTCCCGTTGTGGTGGTGAATGTTATTGGAAACTGTGCAAGACAGGCAGTATAGGAGCAGTAAGAGCCTTACATGCTATCTGTACTCCCAGGGCTGACAGGTGCAGGTCATCTGTGCCAAAGCATCATGTTTTGTTGACCATGTCATTCAAAGCGGACAGATACTGGATGCCTGTGGAATGACAGCAGAAGCATAGGCAATTGTTGAAGTAAAACAGTCAGTCATTGTACAGTGGTATCTTGTCTGGATGAATGTAGAATGCTCCCCAGGGCTTGGCTGATACCTTCTGGGCTACAAGACCGGAGAGCTATTGCATGTCCCTGCACATGTAGTCTGGGAAGTTGCATCTCAGGGCAGTCACACTAACATGGAGAATGACAGTCAAATTGTACCTGGTCAGGTGTGGCATGGGTGCATAGGTTATGTTGCAGAACCAGTTACCCGACAGCTAGATGTAAGTGACTATCACCTTGTGTAGCCTGCTGAATGGGACATCAGTGTGACCGCCTACAGAGTCACCTATGACTGGTGTGTTGGGTATGTTATAACACCCTATTGGCTGTATTTGATGGGCACACATGAGTCTGTGGGCTACAAGTAATTTTTGTTGTGTTTGGTGATGGGGCTGTCTCTGGTGTCTACACAGAGTATGGAGATGTTCTGCAAAAGCCGTACTCATACTATGTGTGGCCTGTGGTGGTGGAGATCTTGTGAGACTATGTGATGAGTGGGGTGTGTTGCAAATGTTACACATCCCCACATGAATGTCAGGTTCAGTCTGGGTTGGTGAGAGCATTACCCCGAGCATGGCTACATATGTGCATCTCCCACAGGCTGTAGTGTCGTATGTTGGGAGGTGAGCATTGACTGTGTACATGAGACAATTGCTCTATTGCCACATGTTCACCATATTCATCATATAGACAGGCAATAGCACTGGTACGTGACAGTTGGACATGCCTGTATATTCAACCATGTCCCACAAGATATGTGAGTTATGTGTGTACAACAGCTGTTGTACTGTAAGCAAGCTGGAAATGTAAGGACAGACAGTGTACTTGTAAGAAATGAGCTGGAATGGGTGCTATAGTAATTAGTAGCTCATGAAGTGCTCACAAGTTCTGAACAAGTGCTGAACATGAAAATGCAATACAGATAGGGTGTTGGATAATATCAACCCACTGCAACCCACAAGTGGAGATGACAGTCATAATTGGAGGCACTGCACTATTACCCTGCTGAGTATAGTCTGCAAGTCTATGAACCTTTATCAACGTAGATGTTAGCAGTACAGAAGTAGATGACAGTACGAATGATTTCACACTGCATAGCATATCTGTGACAGGTCATAGGACACCATCACCCATACCATGTTCCAGCTACACTGAGTATACTAGATGTACCTTTGTATGTCACAGGAGTGTTTTACCAATGGCCTGTTGACAGAATCAACACTACAAAAGGTGTCAGAGTGACATGTGCATATCACACCAGTGGTAGCTACAGTAAAACAAGGTTAATGTTTTGTACTCCCCCCTCATTGTAGCCCATACCACACAGACAAATGTGAGGCATCTGTGTATGTAAGGATGTGAATGGATATGACCTAGGAGTAATAGCTGTCTCAGTGTTGCGGAAAACATACAAAATGGGCTTTGTGGGTGAGGTGTGTGGCATATGTGCACAATCTGACAGCTGATAATAGCATTGTCACCACTAGGTGAATAACCCTGTACCCATTAACTACCACCTAGGCAGCAGTCAACATTATGGACACTGTGTAAGGGATGGTGCTGTGCAGTTCACCTCCCTGAGTTGGTGACATCCCCTGGCCTATTAGGTAGTCATACGAGGCACCCATGTCATGACAGGGTGCCATCCATGAGCATGGAGATCATTGGACAGGCATACTCAGCACTTGGGTGACCAATATCAGATCACATATCACCTTTAAGGGTTATTGGCCATGCGGGGATGGGCGATACCAGACTTCACAATCCTCACCTCTACTATGCAGCATGCTGGCTACCTTGCATAAAGACATGTGCTACACTATGATGTTGAACATGCTACATATACATATCCTGATCTGAAAGACATACGTCATAGACAGCCACCATCCTACTACAAGGATCACCACATGCTGGACAGATCCCTGTTCCATACATGTTACATACTCCCGCCATACCATGCAACCCTGTCCATCAAACTTGCACATGTCATCTCTGTCATACATGGTGTGATGACCGCATGGTAGATGTATTATTAACTGTCTGGATCAGTAATGTGGCACTGATGCAGCTCACGGTGGCAAAATGGCTGTCGGATACAGCTAGGAAACCTTGCCCGTACATGCTATAGTTGATAACCATCCCTGCAAATGACGTCTGGCTAGCCATTGTCCCATGTCTATCACATGTGCAACACAGGCGATCCGTGGCAGGATGTTGAACTGCTGTACTGTGCCATGTAGATGTGTATGGCAAAAAACATGCATGTAAAGGTTTCCGTGCATATGTGTGCATTGTCACTGCTCATGTCTATTAAGGCAGTGTATGTGTTGATATGTGACATATACACAGCATCAAGGTGAACAGCATTACTGTGGACACATCCAGGCATGTGCTGATAGGTAAGAACACCAGTACAGGCAAACAGACATGCCCACATCAAGACAGCATTCACATGGAGTATGAACAATGTAATAAGGTGACACACATATATGGTGATGATATCTAATGCATGATGGGTGTTACATGTGTGTGACACAAACATGTCAGTCATGTCAGTGTCATGATGATTTGCAAAGATAATTGTGCAGATGTACTAGATTTAATACAAATGTATGTGCAGCTGTATCTCTGTACATCTCTGTGATACTGTGACCTGTCACCATCATTATGTCTTACGGATAATGCCTCATTCACGCCTGCCAGTGTACAGCCACCAGGAGGATGATGTCCTCATCCCATACCTCCATGAGAACTATGAGGTGTTGTTTAGCCATATGCTACAGCATGCCCAGCAGTGTGACGACCTGTGGCAAGACCTTTGCAGGATAGTTAATGATGTGGTTGGCCATAACCGCACCTACCAGCAGGTGCGCAGACACTGCATGGATTTGATATGACATGCGAAACAGAGTGCCACTGCAATTGCCAGGGAACAAGGTGGAACAGGTGGTGGGCCACCAACCCAGTCCCCACTCACACCCATCGAGGAGCTACTGGTCAGCCTAGGGACACCCTCAGAACAGCATCCACAAACACTAGCTGCCATCGTGGAGGTGGGTGTCTCTCAACCAATGAGCCTGGAGTTGCCTGGTAAGTCACTACTGCACATATGACTATTATATCCCATTTAGTTGCATGTGTCACTGTACATTATGTAATATAACATCATATGCAAGGTATGTTTACACACATGCCGCATACTACAGTATGCTACCCTGTGTATGCACACATGTGCATATTATATGCTATTGTACAGGCGAATGTGTTAACATGCACAGTGCACCCTGTGGCTGTCATACAGTCATGGATAATGTTCAAAAAGCTGTGTCACCCCTATACAGGTACCTCTGGCATGCCGCACAGACATCAGTCCGTTGCAGGTAAGACTGTCATCAGTATCAGGCATGTTAATGCATATATCTATTCGCCATGTGGCCAGTTAACACATGTACACATGATGTATGGTCCAGTCACGATATACAGGTCACATCTCCCATCATTCACACTGGCTACCCATGTGCAATATATACAAATGAAATGAAACACCGACATGAAACCACAGTATCTGTCATTGCTACATGTGTGGACAGCTGTGCATACAATGGTGGAGGTGTTGTCAATGTAGGCATATGTACTATACATTGGAACAACACATGTGTGGTCCGCAAACAGTACCTCACAGTGAGCTGGAATATGGGCAGCCCACAGGAGTCACCATTGTGTTATATGCCACTGTATGGGTGCAAACATTGTGATGTGCCATCTGACATGTCCCAGACATGTAGTGTTCTGGCTGCAATATTGTCACACTATCCCATAATACATACCCCACATACCAAACATACAACCCGTTGTCTGCATAGCCCTGTGGACGGTGACATATCTGACATCTATGGGTGTATGTCATATGGGACAACACAGACATGTGAGATAGACGGCCATCACAAACATTTGGCCAACACATGTTCACACATGGCCATGGAGGATGGCCAGAGACATGTAGCCACACAGTAGATGTGATGTGTATACACCCTGTTGCACATTGTCCACACATGGTCCAACTATAGCCTAAGTTGACTGATTATACAGTTGATGTGGTACACTGGACATCCTAAAAGCCTGTGCACAGCTAGTGGAGGTGTCACTTAAGTCAACCATATAAGATGTGTTGAACATCACGACTGTGTCATAGCATGACAGTAGTCACCTGTACAGCTTCCACAGACATTGACACCACATCACATACACCCTCACTCCATGCACCAGACAGCCACACACACACACACACACACACACACACACACACACACACACACACACACACACCCTGTGGAGTCCACAAATGTCATTCACATGCAGATAGCTGACATGTGTGTGATACACACAACACCCCTGCCTACGTCATGCTTTCCACACTGCAGTATGTACAGATCTCTACAACAGTGTACAGGGGTGTGTAACAATTGAGATGTACTCCCCACCATATGTGGCATATATGGTCACACAAGCAAACACACATGACAGTACTGTGAATGATACACCTGCTATATGATAATACGTCTGACAGACATGCAGCAGTATTGGCCGCATTATGTGTACCAATGCTACCTTCGGCAATTGTACTGCTATATGCACACGGGAGGATGTAAGTGTTACAGGTGTCAAGTGACTTACAGTCAGTAACACCCTAACCGCTGTGTAGGTTATATGTCTTCACCGTCAAGTAACAGTAACATAGTGTACTGTTTGCACATGTAATGGTAGGATGGCTTGTGACATACCTGTGAGCAGTCCTCGACAAACATTCATCTGCAAAGGTGGGTCACCACTTTATGTACACACATCCATCCATACCTGATGTACATCCTACCGTACTGTCAGTATTTCACCATATACAGGTGTCAATGATGGGGCTGCATTGCAACTGCATGTTGTAGTTAGGCACAGATGAATTACATACATCAGCTAATGCACATGCATGGTAGCTGAATGCACACCACTACATGTACATGTGTGTTGGTCCTACATGCCTTTCATGTAGCCATGTTTGTATGTATTGCAATTGGTGGACATGTGTGATGACATACATAATACATGGACTGTTGTATGATATGATGGGTGTCATGGGTAACTAGTACAGAGGGAATGTTTCCTCGGTCAACATTGCTACCTCATGTACTGTTAGCATTCAACAGCCATGGACCTACCTTCCATGTGCATGCGTGTGATTGCTGTAGCCACTTGTCTGCATGGAGGACAGCAAAAGCTATATTATGTACATATGTGTTGTGTGTGTGTGTGGTCCATGGACATATCCACTGCAATTACATGTATGTTATATCCAAACATGTGTGTTCTTTGGTGTACAGCGACAGTCATCTGTTACAGCTGTGTAAGATCCAGGGCCCCTGTTATGTGTAGAGCTGACCTGGTTATGTACAGTGGTATCATTGCATTGCATAACACATGATGGAACCCTGTCAGTACATGTGTAGTCTGCACAGTTGCTGTAGACCTATGTAAAGTCCACCGGTCATGAGTCACACGGTGTTGTGGTAATGTATGGATGTGTGTTGCTGGTCCAAGGACATGGTGATGTCTGAGGGCTACACAGTAGAATGCGGAGTTTACCTCTTTGATCTGCACCTGAGACATCTGTGATGGCTCTTGAGTGTGTACTGGTCAGTACATGTGAGCGGCCTTCATGTACGTGGGGACAGTAATAACATACTGTGCCCTTCCGTGTTTAGAATCTGTGTGCATGCAAGACAGCCATTTGCTACTGCTAAGTGTGTAAGCATGCCCAGTATGCCATTGTGTAGATGGACACACAGTACATTCCAAACTGTGCCCTTCCGTGTTTAGAATCCGTGTGCATGCAAGACAACCCTTCACTACTACTAAGTGTGTGAGCATGCCCAGTATGCCGTTGTGTAGATGGACACACAGTACATTCAGAACTCTGCCCTTCTGTGTTTAGAATCCATGTGCATGCAAGACAGCCCTTCACTTCTACTAAGTGTGTGAGCATGCCCAGTACGCCATTGTGTAGATGGACACACAGTACATTCCAAACGGAAGTGTGATACTAAGTGTGTGAGCATGCCCAGTGACACCTTGTGTCGGTGATGTGCCTCTGTGTATGGGCATGGCCATTGACATCCTGTATAGCAATGGTGGTCATCCAGGCAACAGATGTCCATACGCCACGTCAGGATGGATTACTACATTGAATACACTGGTTGACTGTCTTGAAGGGTGTACTGTCTGTGGCTCTTCTCGTATCTATGTAGTGTTCTAATAGTGCTCCATAGATAGGCAGTTGTCCCGCTCACACCACTGCTATGTGTTTTTCTACGTCTACCTTGGGACAGTAATATGCTTTTAGACTGCTCACTCTCTATACATTCCCTATCAGCATCTTTGCCTTTGCGGATGATGTCATCCACCTAGTAGTATGCCTCTGGGAGTGCTGTGTTCCAGTAATCGCAGTAGCGAGTTCTATAACTGCGTAATGCTCTAGTGTGATAAGGTAGTTAGGTGTATGTTTGACTCCCAGCCCTGCCAAGTGTGTGTGTGTGTGTGTGTGTGTGTGTGTGTGTGTGTGTGTGTGTGTGTTTTTCCAGCTTCCTGGGGACAGAGTAATGCTTTTAGATGGCTCACTCCACATACATTCCCTATCGGTGTCGTTGCCTTTGCGGATGATGTTATCCACCTAGAAGTATGCCTCTGTGAGTGCTGTGTAGCAGTAATCTTGATAGCGCATTCTGTAACTGCGTAATGCTGTAGTGTGATTAGGTGTATGTTCAACTCCCAGCCCTGCCAAGTGTGTGTCTGTGTTTGTGTGTTTCCAGCTGCCTGGGGACAGAGTAATGCTTTTAGACGGCTCACTGCGCATACATTCCCTATCAGTGTCTTTGCCTTTACGGATGATGTCATCCACCTAGAAGTATGCCTCTGGGAGTGTTGTGTTCCAGTAATCTTGATACCGCGTTCTGTAACTGCGTAATGTTGTAGTGTGATAAGGTAGTTAGGTGTATGTTCGACTCCCAGCCCTGCCAAGTGTGTGTTTCCAGCTGCCTGGGGACAGAGTAATGCTTTTAGATGGCTCACTCCACATACATTCCCTATTAGCGTCTTTGCCTTTGCGGATGATGTCATCCACCTAGATGTATGCCTGTGGGAGTGCGGTGATGCTGGAACTCGGTAGCGCGTTCTGTTACTGCATAATGTGGTAGACTAGACAGGTAGGTGCTCGATTCCAAGGCATGGCAGGTGTGTGTGTTTGGCAGTTATACTGTATGTGTTGGTATCTCTGGGTGGCTAGCTGCGGGATGTGTTCAGTGTGTTTTGTTGCCTACCTATATGGTGTCCACAGCCTGCATATTCTGCCAAGACACTGGGTTGTCAACACATACATTCGCTAACAGGTCTGGTGAGTAACTGTCAGCAGCCCTACTCTTACCCGTGATACGGTCTGACCCATGTGACGCAACATAACACACGTGCCTTGATAGTAAGAACACTACATGATGCAGGTGGCACATGTAGTTTCCTTTTCATTCCTGTCTAATGCATTGCTGTCATGTTGTCCGCTGTTGTGATATAAATGCCATATCTACATATGTGTGTACATGTATATGTGTGTGTGTGTGTATATATATATATATATATATAGATAGATATATATATATATATATATATATATATATATATATATATATGTCCATGTATATATGTATACAAATAATATGTATGATATATGTAGAAGTACAGGTGGACATAGATGTGAACATATATGTCTGGGGACATCAGCACTATTGAATGTTTGTACCGGATGATCTGTACGTGATGACCTGGGATCTATGTATATCCGCTATGGCGTGGTGGTAATGCACATCATCTGTAGTGTGCAGGGCCACGGGTTGTAGTCGTATAGACACCAGTTATTTTGTTGCTGGGAAGACCATGGGACATCGAATATGGTGATAGTAAGGCACCTGTTGCCATTTGTGTACGGATGTGAGCGATACTGAGCAGTGGTTATTAATTTGGAGGTTCGGTAGGGGTCATATAACTATTCATTAGAAGACTATACTATGCAGATGAGGTTGACTATAGTGTATCACATTTATCACCAGGGTGTGATGCTGGTCCCTGGAGTGTATGTGTGTAAACCGGGTGCAGGGCTCGAATATGGTTGACAGCATGGGAGGGGGAGGTCAGGCATACGCACATTGCAGAACTGTGCCTAGGGAGTGCTCCTGCCTTAGTACACCTAAGCTAGGGGTGTGTCTATACCTGCCTGGTGACATTGGGAGGGTTGACAGCAGTGGTGGGGTAGTCAGGGTGTACATGCTGCACAAACAGGTGTTGATCAGCACAATCAGCAGATGACATGGCCAGCCCACACATGAACAGTATGGTAATGCGAGAAAGCAGCATACACACAAGTTTCGTCCGCACTCTACACCACCGGTGTATACCTGCGGGGACATTTCACAACACAGTCCAACCAAATGAGACCGGCTGCAGTAGGCAACATATACCAACATGTGCAGGAGGCTGGGGCAGTGAGGATGTGTATGCTGCCGAACAACCCTTACTGGGGTGACATAAAACTTTATAGACCCAGGGTGACTTACCAGGGGCTACATCGGCTGGGGATGGTGGAGCACTATGGGGTGGACAGAGACCTCCTACAGCAGCTTGTTGACCTGTGCCTGCCACACCTGACACATCAAACAGGCCGAGGGAAACACATCACAGTGGATACCATGGTATGTGTTGGCCTAGGTGTACTAGCCAAGGGTACCTCACACAGCACAACTGGGGATATCATGGGTATCTCACAGGCATCTGCATCCAGAGTATTGCACCAGTTCACAGATGCCATGTCAACACATGCTAGTGAGCACGTACATGTCCTCAACACACGTGATTAGTAGACCAGAAATATGCATTTGTTCAGCCACATGGATGCTGGGTGCTATAGCCTGCACACACATACACATCAAAGCACCACCCGGTGAGTGGGGTAGGGCCTACAATCACTGTAGGGGCATATCCTCCAACAGCTAGGCCATATGCGATGGCCAGGGCATGAGATTGAATGTGTGTGCTATCTGCTCTGGAAGCTATGATGAGTCTGATATATGGCTTCTGACACAGCTGTAGCACACCAATGCCAATATGGACATCCCCTACAGTCTCCTAGTGGGGGATGCTGGGTAAACACTGGCGTCATGGCTGATGACACCCATCAGCAATGCACACACACCTGAACACTCACACCATACTGAGGCGGATGCACAGGCAAGACATATACTTGCGCATGTGTTTGGGATGCTTAGTTCACAGTTCTGGTATCCAGACACATCTGTTGGAGCTCTGCAGTATTCACAAGCTACATGCATACAAGTTATTATGGTATTTGCTATGCTACACAATCTTATCCTGCAGTAACAGTTGCAGCAGGAACAGCATGGGGCAGGGCTACACAGCCCAACACCAGTGCCAAGGCCTGTACAGGCACAGTGTGACTTGGTGAAGGAACTACCTGAGCAGGGCACAGTCGGCGAAAGCCCGTGCACAGTATGACCTGCCCTTGGCAAAGAGGCAACACAAGGCATATGCACTGACGCAGTAGGTACCTATGGATTTCGCCTCTCTGACCCGCACACAGTACAATGGATGCCAAACATGACACTACCTGTGCTCAGCCATGTATAAGAGGTGCACTGTATGCATCCGACATAGGCAGCACTCCAGCACCATCCTCAAGTCCGGAACACACCCAGGGTATGTCTATTGACCTAACAAGTGGCAGTTGTATTAGACTGTGTAGTTACTCATTGCTATGGTATGTATGTGAGCATACAAGTGACTGTGGTGGCCAAATGTTAGAGCAGCAGACAGGACACATCCATAGTGGCACCATGACCTCTGTAGCACATGCGGGGGTCACAGTGGTTGCCTGTAGTACACAGGGTGTCCTAACCCACTGCAGATTATGGGCTGACCACCATGTGTGTCTGTACAGCCCACACACGTTCCATGCAGCTGGACAGATGTGGACCAATACAGACAAATGATATACGATGGCATATGGATATGCTCAATGAATGACCCCAACCCCCTAAGACACACACAGACTACAGCAGGCCAGGCAGTTTGATGTAGGTTGTGTAAGCTAGGACGTCCAACACCACTGTGCTGGAAATTAAAGCTGGGAACTGATGTACCCTGGTATCCCTCCAACCAGCAATTTAGGTAGGCCCACACACTGACATGGAGTATCCGGCTTACCAGTACAATAGTGGCAGATGTGTACAACTGTTGGCTGTGCCCCCCGTCAAACCTACACATGTGAGAGTCATGTGCGCCACCCACGGTGCTGTGTATGACCGTGGTTGTGGTTGGATGTCCCCCCACGCTATGCAGACATGTAGCAACTGTCAATGCCACATAACTATTAGCTACCCTGCAGACACAGCATGACACCTGTCTGTGTAGAACGGAGGGGACAGCAACACAGTACTATCTGGACATGTGACACATGCAATACAGTTGACCATACTTGGCATGCTCACACACATGACGGTATGACGGTAATGTTGTTCAACAACATGCGTAACAGTCATACTGGGCATGCTCACACACTGAAACACAGGATGACCAGACATGCATACACCAGTGGTCTGGACATATCTGCCAGTACATTGCTATACTGTTGGATGTCTGTGTTGTATGGTGTGCGTGTGGTCTATTGTCTGTACATATGCCATGGTCTATTGTTAATTCACATGAGCTATGTGCGCAGGGTACTGCTACCAACACGTGTATAGGGCGGTTCTTTGTTTGAGGACAGGCCAACGCCTTTGGATACAGACTGGGTAAGGCACATTCCAGCAGGTGGGAGCAGTTGTGCGTGGGTTTGCACAGTGTTAAGCACTGCTGACCTCTGGTCACAGCACCTTATACACGTTTAGACTCCACATTTCTTTGACAGTGCACTACTGGCATACTGGTAGACAAACACGCTTACAGCCACTATCTCACTGACATTTCCACTTACATTTGTCACTCACGCTGGGCGTGTCCGATCCCTTGTGATGCGTATTACATCGGACTACATGACTACAGTATCGGGTATGTGTAACCATTTTGCGACGGCAGGCATTCGACTGTATGGACTCGGTGGCCTGTCCAGTGATGTAATCATATTATATGCGTGTTCCTCATATGATCTGCTCCCATCTGCCGGATACATGGGAACCGATACTCTGCAATGCTGACATGTGACTTGAGTTTGTTAATGCAGCTGTCCGCCGAGTCATGCTACTGCATACCTACTGCACTTTGTCCACCTTTCAGATTGCACGACGGGAGACTGTAGGAGTGACACCTTTCCCACTTTGCATGGGACAGTCCCTCATTACGCATATCTCATGTGACAATACCAGAACTCTCCACCAATCGGGGACACACTTCTACAGACTCAGGGACAGGTCAAGAAAAAATCAGGGACACTTTTACAAAAGTAGTGCTATTAACTTGAAACTTTGACAGAATCAGAGCATATGACTTAATACACATATTCTGAAGTAACAGTTGCTCATAACTCTTACTTATTGTCATTAGTCAGTAAGTGTAATTCATCACCTTTCCTTCAACAGCCACTAATTTTAGGAGGGATTAAGAGGGACAGAGTTAAACTTTCAGTCAAACTCAGGGACATACCTTAAATTCAGGGACAGTTGAGTGGTATGGACAATACTCTAGCCATTGCAACTGTCCTGATTAGGGGACATTCTCATGTTGTACGTGTCTGCACTGGTTGCTTGTTACAGGTCTTGTATACCTGACACATCGATATGTCATATGTAGTAGCATAAGCAACCTTACTGCTGCTAGGCTACGCTTTGATTTGTTCTGATATGTATATTTCTGTATATGCATGGCTGTAGGTATGTTCTGCCCTGGTACGTCTGACATTTCTACAGAGCAGGTTCCACTTTGGCCATTCAGAATGGTGGCGGCCCTATAGACCCTATATGTAGAGCTATCACATGTGTCAAGGCAACACATACCCACAGCCACTTCTACGGTTTGCATACATTAAGGTTATTCATGTAGCATTATAATTGATAATACTGTTTCCTATTACATGTAGCTGTTACTGATACAACAAATTGATGTCTGATACCACTACACACACTATATAGCCTCCATTCCCGAACTCACAGGCCATGTGCCATAACTGTTATTTTGCAGGACACAACTGCACAGATGGGTGTATCCCTCACAGGCATACGGATGTTGAACCACTTCTATTATGCTATCATCTACCTAAGGTGGTCAGCAAATTATGCACTTTCCGTCAGTAGCAGAACTCACATACCAATGGGTGTGAATGAACACTGTATCAGGAACAATGCATAACACCCTTTGGGACACATTAAGATGATTGGTTCTATTAACCAGACACATTCACAGTCACAGAGCATATATATTCATTCACGTTTGTTGAGGTACATGCTATTTATGACTCATACATGTTGTCATCTGTCATTACCTGTATTCCGACACCTGTTCACCTAATATCACTAGTTATGGAAGTGTTTAGTTGGACTCTGTTACAATCTGATACATAACTATGGACATCCATGCTAATCGGGTACACGGCACTGATTTGGTCTCTATGTATTCCCCCGATGGTTTACAGACTATCCGGTAGATGTGCTCTTCAAGTATGGGAGATGTAGGTGTATGCTATGCCCACATAGGAATATTAATGACCTCCACTGGGCAGGCCTACTACATCTCTGCCAACCAGCACCTGCACACATAAGCCCATTATTGCATACCCATGGTCCACTTACCTGGCACCCCTCTACAGCAGTCGTGACAAATACTTACTGCAAGTGCAGCTGGGGTATGAGCACACCCCTACACATTGCCCACTCTCCCTGTCTCAGGACACATGTCATACATTTTGTCAACCCATGTATTATCACACTTGCACAACCTACTGTTCCATGTACACCTACATCCTGTTCGTATTAATGTCAGCAGATTCACATGTACCCTGAAATTTTGAGGTCCCGCAAGGGACACCGTTATCCATGTTTAAAGTGTAGACCTTGCAGAACTCTCCCACTGGTACTTTCCTACCGGTGTTTTGGACAGCGGCAGTGTACTGATCTGTATTGCCTGTCTGCATGTCTATCCGGCCTAGCTGGGCGATGTGGGGGGGGGTACAACGTTTATTTATTGGACCTCCCAGTCACATATGCCCGGGCTGTAAATATGTTACCCCTAATTGCTGTGAAGTAACCTATTTCTGTACATGTGTATATCTACACTGACATATATATTTTGTTTTGTGTGTATGTGTACATATCACTACCTGTTGTTTTTGTATATATATCTATCTATATATATATATCCGTAGTATATACTTGTGTGTGCATATATATATATATATATATATATATATATATATATATATATATATATATATATATATATATATCCGTATGAATATATATGTGTATGTAAATTAATATAGATATATGTATATATACGTTTTTATCTATATATACATCTGTGTGTCCGTTAACATATACATTTCCCGGACATGGACACTTACACATGCGTATTGGGTTTATCTCTGCTTCAACAGCATACTATTGCCTTAGTCATTATGAAACTGACACTTCACTCCGGTGAACTTGTCCTCAGCATATTGCACATTATACAGCAGACAGATGTCTCACATTTTTCATGCCTGGGGTGCCGCTGCTAACTGGGATGTGATACAGTATCATTCGACCTATTACTCGTATCTGCAGCCTATTATTCCTGCTACTGTGTTTGTTTCTGTGCACATTCATATTATTACTGTTGATAGGCTGTGTGTTTGTGTTACTGTACTGTACGTCAGCATATTGTTGTCTTCATGTAGTTGTGTCTGCTTTTCCCGGTTTGGGGTTGTCACAGCAGAACTCCAATCCGCTCATGGGTGGCATATAGGTTTTACATGCCGGGCTGCCAGCCCTGATGCACAACATCCGACAACGATACACCCATTCACGCATGTCTCCACGCAAATGATGCTCTATCTGGGAATCACACCTATGTACTAGCTGACCTCCATGGGCCACTCCATTGCACCCAGCGCAAAATACCCTAGCACTCCTGTGTCCATAATCGCATATCCATAGTTTCTCCTGCACACCCGTGTTCAGTTTCCACACATAACAGCCATTATACATCTGATATCGCAGCCATGACACACCTTTACACATTGCCCTCTCATGAGCGTTGGGACCCTACACACATTTTGTACCATCTCGTGTATTCACAGGCTCACCATCCATTCATATTTGCACATACGTGCTTTTCCTAGTGTTTTGGATTATGAACGATTTGCGGGTTACAAGTGTAGGTGGTCGCAACATGTACTACATTCCGTCTGTTTACAATGTTGACGTAGCACTTCAACGATGTTATGGCCACTGGTATAACCCTGCCTCTGGTGTGAACATTGGTGCTCTACTCACACTTGTGCAGCTTTATGTGACATACGCTGCGAGCACTTTATAATTCCTTACTTGCTCTGGATTCCCTTCACAACCCTTATGTTTGCTTTCGTCTTTCGGTGTTCCTTACACACATATATATATATATATATATATATATATATATATATATATATATATATGTATATATATATATATATATATATACATATATATATATATATATATATGTGTATATATATACATATATATATTTATATATGTGTATATATAGATTATAGATACATATGTAGATATATAATTGCATATTTGTGTTATGTCTGTGGATATTTATCTATACACACATCTATCTATATATATATATATATATATATATATATATATATATATATATATATATATAAAAGTTACAGCTGTATAAGACAACATACATTTGCTATGCTAATAGCTGCGTACACCTGCGCAGGCACACTTGCATCTACTTATTTGGGGTTACATATGTTTACAGGCACTTCTTTGGGATTACATGTGCCTTATTCCTTATGAAAGTGCCACTTTGATGGAATCCAGTTAACGGACCCATCCGAATGCGATCACCTTTACATGTATAAATGTTGGCTTTACAGCACAGAGGCATTCATTACACAATTAATATGTGCTATAGTCGTACTTGGACCGGGAATGCCTTTACATTGGGCGGATGCTGTAACGACTACACTATTGTTGTTCTGGCTCATTTATATGTATACCCATGGTTCATAGCTACTCTGACATATGCCTCACTGCTTCCCTTACACAGCAGGCATCCATTCTCCTGCTGGGAAAACTGCAGTACTACAATTAGGACATTCCCTGTTTCCTACTGCTCTGGACCCGTGTTGCATGTCTACTCACTCCAAGGATATTCAGAACTTCTACGCTTGTAGTCCTCACACATACATGTGTTTGACTGTCAGGGTGTTCATGTGCTGGTCTGAGTTTAGGCTCAACTGACTGGTGACTAGAACTGCCCTGGTGCTGTTCAAAGATCAGATGTAGCACATGGACAGAGTTAGTCCAGATTTTAACATTCTTCCTGTATTTACAGATGCAGGTGTTTGGGCATATTATTAGGTGGGTGCGGAGTGGTTCCACTACATAATGCAGGTTGGGGGGTAGTTTCCACATGTTTCCCTTCCAGTTTGATTATTTCATTCATTTATTGATATAATGAATATTATTCTGGACATCAGTTATAAATTCACTACAGGTATGCAGTAGTCCTGTCACCAGATGTGACAGTTGGTTGGTGTACTTCTGTGTACAGACCTCTGTGATACTTGGGGGGACTCCTTTCTACAGTGACAGGGACAAGGCTATGACAACTCAGGGGCAAACACTTCTACCATATTCGTACTATTAACTTGGAACATGTTGACAGATTCGTAATACTACTAATTTTCTGCAGTTAAATGCGTCTATTACTCTTCATTGTTGTAAGTAGTCATTCTCATTCAATACCTTTCCCCCAAAGGTCACTGGCTTTATGAGTGGTTGAGAGGCAGGCCAGTTATTGTGCGAATGCTCTGACCATTGGTAGCGTTGACATTGTCATATGTACAGGTTGGGATGTATTCTGGGGACTAGGAGTTGCCACCTTTTCAAATGGCCAAGATGAGACATTTTCGGAACACACATCAGATTTTACAGGCCAACACATACCCACGGTCAGTACAAAGGGTAGCGCTTTACTTATTTGCCTACATAAAAGCCTATTACTGTAGCGGTTTAGTTGCTTATTCTGTTTCTTGTAACATTTAGGTATTTTAGATATGGAAATGATTATTTTATGCAACTATTTCATAACATATGGGACATAATTATGTCCTACAATCTCAGGACATTTTCCATTTCTAATGTATTTTGTCAGGACACAACTGTCCAAAGAGGGACTGTCCCTCGCAAAGTGGGACAGATGGTAACCCTACTGGGGACATAGCCATGGTCAATGCAGGTTTAGAACATTCATTTGTTTCCTAGCTGTGAGCCTTATACCTTTGGCACTTTGTTGTTTGCCTGTTTCTTGTACGAATTACGTTTATTCTATCCTGACGTGACCGCTTTAGGCAACTGTTGCATACATAGTTATTTCCTACAATCACAGGACATTTGGCATTGTATCATTGTTGGTCAGGTCACACCTGCACACACATTAATTGTCCCTCACACAGTGGATCAGGGGGTATCCTGTTTACGTCAGTGCCTTCATCACCCTTATACCATGTGCCACTATGCGAATGTGTGAAATATATTCTCTCACTTATTCGTGTCATGACACGTGCGTCACAGGCAGGTGTTTGATCCTGGGTAGTAGGTTCTGCATAACCATCTAGGGCTGGACAGTCTCATGCACCACTGCTGCACATTCTAACTTGTGTCCAGATATCTACAGGATTGGACATTGTGTCTTCATACCCATTCTAATGCTTACACAGGTTACTTATCCCATGAGGGATATCCCAAAAATTTAGCAGGAGCAAAACAAGACAAATACCGAACATTCTTCTGGCGTTACAAAAATGTGCTGGGGGTTTTACATGCAAGGGATACATCGTTTGCAATCCTGAAACTGCCTAGGGTGACACTACCTACTACATATGCGTAGTGGTCACTATGTGTAGATGTGACTGCACCAAACTAGTAGGCCAAGTATGGCTGGATTTGGACATTCAGGTATGGGAGCGGGTTGTGTGCTGTGGAGGGGATGCTAGGTAGTCCATTATGCATCCAGGTGTGTTGCATTTGTTATGGTCAGTTCCATCAGGACCAATCTGTGGGTATGTGCCAGTGACATGTCTGTACATTTGTATCGCTCATTTTAATATTCATATGTTTGTGGGATTGTGTTCTACAGTATGGCCTGTCTGGTTGTATTGCAGATGTGTATACATGTTTTTGTGTTTCTTTCTGCTTCACCCGCTGCTCCCTCATACACCTCCGGTTCACCTATTCTGCATACAACACAGTGTTGCCTTGGAGGATTATACCATTACCCACCCCCCCACACACACATATTCCTGACACTCCATCCATCACTGCTTTGGTTGTTGGCCCATGACATGGTCAAGGTAACACATTGCATACCCTACAAATGTCAGGTACCTGTATGGTTGTGTGGACTACCCTGCCATGTTTGACTTTCCACATGCTATACCTCACGCACATAGGTACATGCCCATACTTAACTTTCATGACATGGTTGGTATACCCGGGTAATACCCGTTCAACTGTGACACATCCTGACAAGTTCGGCTTGGACTGCTGATGTGCAGATTTTGGCAGACTGTTCTAATCATTGGTAGGATGCCACCTTTTCCTATGTCCAAGATGGGATATATTCCGGACACATATCCGAACGTACTGGACAACACGTACCCACAGTCAACGGTACGGATAATACTGTTCCTTTCAGCCTACATGTTGCCTTATTGTTGTAGCAGTTTATATGCTCCTTCTGTTTCATTTACATGCTTATGCTATTTCCTGTCACATTTGGTATGTGAAATACAAACATACCTATTGTATGTGACTATTACATGCGTTGTGGGATATAATTTGGTCATACGGTCGCTAGATATGTACATTTATTGTGTTTTTTGTTATGGACACATCTGCCCAGCTGTGTACCCTCCCTCACAATATGGGTCAGCTGGTGACCCTGACCATTGGGCTGGACGTACCTATTGGTGACGCGCTAACATATGATGCGTTTCACTTCCACTTGGTATAGCTATCTACACTGCGTTGGACTATGGGCACACGGTTTTCAATGTCATTTGTTCTCGGGATAGGGACCTGTTATTCTCTACCGTGCATTTGTGTATGCTTCTTCATTTTGTATTCGCAGGAACTGTCTTGCATGCTTTGCATATGTTTCAGTATCCATGGACACTGACAGATGTGATTACTATTGCTTGCAAATTGTTATATAAAAGCATTGTAGGTTGCACGTTGACAGCTGACATTTCCAAGCCTCCGTGCGGCACTTCGACACACCCTATGCACTCATGCTCCTTTCCTATGCACGTGGCTGTGGCGGCAGCGCACCTTCATTAATATGCATTTGGTGCCACTGCACCATCTTCACACCGCACGGTCCGCGCAAGCCTAACGCCGGCTTTGCGCCGAGCTTCATGAATCCTGGGGATTGTCATGCATCTTGTTACTAAACTCATTGTTATAACCCACACCTATAATCTTTGAAGCCAGTCCCTCTCAAGGTCATGTCTACAAACACCCAAAGCTAAGTTTTATTGCCCCAACTACAGTTTGCCTTTGCCAGCGCTAAACTTTGTCACTAGTTTCTACCCATCTTAAAGGAATGCACCGCCTGTGTCAAGGTCAGACCCCAATGCAAAGCATACTTGATGAAGCAAAACCAATGCAAATGGTCTATACAGCTTAATTCTAACAAATATCGCTGCCGTGTGACTCCAACTCAATGTTGTCCTCAACTCTCAGCTTGAAAATTACTGTACATACATACATAGCTAACTCTAATAGCCTTTCTGTTTTGTGAAACTTTCTTCTTTTTTCACTTAGTTAACTTTATCCTATGTTGTCTCACTTTATAAATAAAGTTTGTTTGTTAGTACTTCTACATTGTTTTTCATCAACACCAGATTGTTATACATGCTATGCATGCTATTTATACTTATATCTGATGTTATTTATCTTCAGGAACAGTTGTATCTGGAAATCCTGGCCTGATGCCTGAACTTTATCAGTTTTTATCAGCATTCTACATCAGTAAATAACTCAAATAAATGAAATAAAATAAAATTAATTAAATTAATTAATAAGTAGGTATCTGCTTTTCTAAAGAAGTAGAAAGTTTAGTGCCTGTTTATAATGAATTGAAGGTGTACATGAACTGTTGCCAGCAAAGGAAATTGTCATAGATTTACTTATGGTTGTGATTGTAGAGCACAAATGAGTTAACACTGAAACGAAAGCATTACAAATATGCATAATTTTCATTTTTTAATTGCAGCTTTAGCATCACGAGTGCATCCAGAAGCAATAATTAACAGTAAAAATGTATAAAGAATTACAGCAATACAAGTGAGATAAAGTTACAATCAGAACCTCCTCTGCCCTGCACTGTGATCCTTATTAGGACCTACAACCTCACAACCATGCATGACACCATACCAGTGGCTGAGCTTGCCCAACACTGTACCTCACATATGCATGGTGCTAATGTAAGAGACTCTCACTTTGACAAAACTGGATATTGAAATCCTGAAACATTATACAGTATTGTCTAATGCATAATGCATTCCCTCCTGTGGCCTTGGCAGACCTGCCAAGTCCACCCAGCCATTCTAACAGCACTCATTGACTCAGTCTGTAGCTCCATCCATCATCTAGGTGAAGTTGTACATCCCATAATCACTAGTGCATGGCAGCACCACTTTTATGACAGATGTGAGAAACCACACATGACAAGCACCAAAACTGCCATGCATGCATTCCCACTGTACTGACTATGGGATAGTCATGTGTGGGGTCTACTTTAAGGTTTCATAAGATTTGTGTTCCTGAAAGTAAACAGGATAAGTCATCCTCAGGAGTATCAGATGTGGTACTTGTCTGACCCCCATTCACAGCCATCCTGTTGTAGTACTGCTCCAACTGTATGTGGGTGTGCTACTGTAGGCTTCATAGCTTCCAAGCATATACCGCCTACAGAACCATTTTTCTCTTGGAACTGTAGCAATGCCATAGCTGCCCACTGACATAAATGTCTATTGACTCCATTGCTTTGGAATTCTACACTGCCTCGCATTACCAAAACTCCAGGTGTTGTGATACTGTGAGACAAAGGCACCTTTTGGAATTTGGCACTGGGATCTGGTGTCCTCAGTGACATATACCAGCTGAGGACTTGTGGAGCTATTCTCTACAGAATCGCATGTGATGTAAATGTTTGACAGAGCATCTTTAAAAAGAAGAGTGTATGAACATACCTATGATATAATAAAGGAAAAAGAAACAAATGCATTGTATATACATTCAAAGGTATGTAAAGAAAGCAAATTTCTTTTTTTAGTAATTGAACATATAAAGGACGGGATTAGAGGAGGTCCATGGGAAGACACTATCAGGTATAGAGAGTTGTGGTGGCAAGTGACACTAGAAGCAAGTAAACATCCAGGTCTAAATAAACATGTGTCTATTTTACCCCTTTTAAAATTAAAGTCAGCTAAACTATGAGTTAGTTTAGTTGTAATATAATTTTGTACCAACAGATGGAGCTATTGTGCTATAAAATGTATTTTCCTTAATAATGAATAATTACATTACAAATATAAGGTTTTAGAAATATAATTAAGTATTTATGTATGAATTTAATTATTATTCAATAGTATTTTTAATTATTTATAAGAATATGAAGATGTATAAATTATTTTATTTATTTTATTATAAATATGGAAAGAAGAAGTTATGAATATTTATGAGCCCAGAATGTGAATTGATTTGTGCATTCAAACTTAATTGAAGCTTTTCTATTGGATTAGTTTTGTTAGAGGTATATAAATATGTGTGTTAAATTAGTACTAGCATCTGATGAAGTCCAGTGAATGTGACGAAAACGCAATTTATTGTGGAAGAGCGTTAATGTGGAAGTGTTTTGTGCGTGTTTGGCGACATTAAAAGTTTATTTTAACTTTTGGAGATCTTCCTTCCTGTGGCTGCACTCCTTTTGGTATTATTGGTGTTTGGTGGAGAGCTGCCGCTTTTTGTGTTTATTTGGTGATTTTAGCGGTCTCTATGGAGAGCGGATCTCCGTTACTGAAAGAACATGATGAGACTGGCCAGACCAGGAAACTGGTTGGACAATTGACAGAACTCAAAGATTTATTGACACGTTTATGTTGTACGTTGATGGGAACTAATACTCAGGCGAACCGGAATGCAGGAAGCGGAAATGAGAGACCGGTAACGCAACAGAGTAAGAGAAAGAGGGAGCTTATGGGCGATGGTTTGCACGCCGGCGACTCTTTGGATTTGGAAAGTGAATCTTTTAACCCTGGAGCTACACTGAGGGTGTTTTTGGATGCTAATTCAGTGGAGAATGGATCGGAAGGTGTCATTAATAGCAGACAACAATTGGACAATAAAAATACAGGTACTGTCAGTTCCAATAAAATGATGGATACGAATGACTGGCTTAATAAAAGCTTTTGTTTTAAACTGGACTTCAATGGCCCAAAAGGGTTTATAAATAGAGATTCATTTAACAAAATGTTGGATAATTTATCTAGAAGCATGTATAAATATAAAACACTTATTATTGAAAATGCGTATTTAAATGAATGCATTAGTAGGAACATTGTTCCTAAAGGTTTAAGAATTTGTAAATTTCCAAATAATGTGCAGTTGGGCTCAATATTTCATAAAGAATTGATAGAACTTTTTAATAGAAGTGGTTTAGACATTTTAATGTTGATGATAAAGGAAAATAATAGGATTTTAACTACTTTACAAGAAGATATTAATGAACTAGAAGGTCTTATTAAGGAAGACTTGATGTTTGGTATTGTTAATGAAAGAGAGAAATATTATAAGATAAGGGGAGATATATAAGATAAATGTAAAGGATTAATTACTAGAAAAATGGATAAATTGAAAAGGGACTTGCAAGATTATGAAAATAATGTGAGTTATCCAAAACCTGTCATGTATACATATACTAATAATAATAATAAAAAGAATAACAAATACAACAGAAATTACATAAAGACACAGGTAGTGGAGCCTGAATTTAGAGAAGAACTATGGAATGAGAATGAATATGACAAGGAATTTCCCCCAATAGAGAAGGAATATAGGCCCTTTCACAGACCCCAAAATGAAAATTTTCCTATGAGAGGGGGGAGAAGGGGGAGAGGGAGATATTAGTTAAATGTACCCCTGACCCAGTCCTTAATTCAATAGAGAAGGAATCAGATGAAAGAGGAATTATTAACACTTTGAATGGATTCACAATTTATAACTATAGTGAGATAGTACTTGAAAAAGAACATTTTAGTCTTTTGGGAAAAGGCTTTAAATTTATTCCCCAGATAAAAGGGGACTTAACTTCAACACTTTTAGATTTAAAATTATTTCTGAGAAAAATTAATTTGAATCTTATATTAAATAAGGGTGACACTCAGAACAAAGTTGAATATAATTTCAGGTTATCAAAACCATCCACATATAATCCCCCTATGCACCCCCAACTCAAAAATTTAGAGAATGTGATGGAAAATGAAATAAGAAAGGTTTATAAGAGAACTAGGTATAATATGAATCTCCATGTAGGAGAATATAAAGTGTTAAATTAATTGAAGGAGAACAAAAACATTAGAATAATGAAACCAGACAAAGGTGGGGGAGCTATATTTATGAATACTATAGTATATGAAGGAAAGATTAATCAAATTCTTAGAGACAAAGTAAAATATACAGAGGTGTCCAAGAATGAAATTATGGTAGCTTATAAAAGAATAGATATAGAACTAGAAGCTATGTATAGTGACGGGACTAAAGATGGAAATAGTCTTTCCTACCTTAGAGTGGATAAACCTAAAATTCCAGTAATTTATGGCATTCCCAAGGTGCATAAGAATTCAAAAGATCCCCCATTAAGGCCTATAGTGTCTGCAGATGGTTCTAAGACATTTCCTCTAGCCAAATTTATTGATAATAAAACTAAACATATATGGACTAAAAAACTAGCTATTTTAAAAGATTCATGGGACCTTTTAAGAAATGTTAATTTAGAGATATATGACAAAAATATTTTATTCGTAACAATAGATATAGTGGATCTTTTTCTTCTATTCCCTGTTCAAAATGTATGGTAATGTTTGAAGAAGAAGTGTTCCAAGACAGAATATTGAGCCATAAAGATAAAGTAGCGTGCACTATTTTGATGGATATAGTTTTGAAAAATAATTTTTTAATATTTAATGGGGAATTTTTTCAACAAACCCAAGGCGCTGCTATGGGTGCAGCCTGTGCACCTACATTTGCAAATATAGTTTTGGCCAATTGGGAAGAAACATATATTCTCAATTCTAGGTTCAAGTCTTGTTGGAACCTATATAAGAGGTTCCTGGATGACATAGTTATCTTTTGGACATGTGGGGAAGAAAAATTAAATGAATTTTTTACATACATTAAAGAGACTTCTGATTTCTTGAGATTCACTTACAATGATTCAGAAAATAAGCTACAATTTTTGGATATAGAAATTTGTAAAAGTAATAATGTCTTTGAATCTAAAGTATATAGGAAATCGACATACTGTAATTCTTATTTGCACTATAATAGTGCACACCCTACACATTGCAAAAAGAATATTGTAAAAGGGGAATTTGTGAGGGGATCAAGAATGACAAGTAAGTCCGAGGATTTTTAATTGGAATGTGATTTATTGGAGAGAATGTTTTTAGATAGAGGATATAGTAAGGAATTTGTTAGTAATATTAGGCTAGAGGTAGAAAGGAAAAGAATAGATACATTTTATCCAATATTAGGAGAAAAAGTAAAAGATGAACAACAACAAAAAATAAAAGAGAAAGTATTTATTAATAATGGAGAATATCAACATGCCTTTACCTTAGAATTTAATGCTTTAAATAATAATATTAGTACTGTCTTTTTTAATGAATGGGAAAGGTTTATGGCACTTACTGACCTGGGGGGTAGTAGTATACAGAAATCCTTGTAATATAAAAGATTACTTGGAACAAAAAAAGTTTGGCCAAAATAAAATTAAGGGAGTCAAAAAGTTAGGTACATATTCTTGTGGAAAATGTAATCAATGTAGTTATATGGTCAATAGGGAGAAAATCTATATAGAAAGTAGAAAGAAATGGATCGGTAGTAAAGGGATGTATAATTGTGAGACAAAGGGTTTAGTATACCTTGCCACCTGTGAAAAGTGTGGATCTTTCTATATAGGTAAAACCGAGAGAACTTTAAAAAGAAGAGTGTATGAACATACCTATGATATAATAAAGGAAAAAGAAACAAATGCATTATATAAACATTCAAAGGTATGTAAAGAAAGCAAATTTCTTTTTTTTTTAGTAATTGAACATATAAAGGATGGGATTAGAGGAGGTCCATGGGAAGACACTATCGGGTATAGAGAGTTGTGGTGGCAAGTGACACTAGAAGCAAGTAAACATCCAGGTCTAAATGAACATGTGTCTATTTTACCCCTTTTCAAATTAAAGGCAGCTAAACTATGAATGTTAATTTAGTTGTAGTATAATTTTGTACCAACAGATGGAGCTATTGTGCTATAAAATGTATTTTCCTTAATAATGAATAATTACATTACAAATATAAGATTTTAGAAATATAATTAAGTATTTATGTATGGATGTAATTATTATTCAATAGTATTTTTAATTATTTATAAGAATATGAAGATGTATAAATTATTTTATTTATTTTATTATAAATATGGAAAGAAGAAGTTATGAATATTTATGAGCCCAGAATGTGAATTGATTTGTGCATTCAAACTTAATTGAAGCTTTTCTATTGGATTATTAGTTTTGTTAGAGGTATATAAATATGTGTGTTAAATTAGTACCAGTATCTGATGAAGTCCAGTGAATGTGACGAAAACGCAATTAATTGTGGAAGAGCGTTAATGTGGAAGTGTTTTGTGCGTGTTTGGTAACATTAAAAGTTTATTTTAACTTTTGGAGATCTTCCTTCCTGTGACTGCACTCCTTTTGGTATTATTGGTGTTTTGTGGAGAGCTGCCGCTTTTTGTGTTTAACAAGTGAGATAAAGTTACAATCAGAACCTCCTCTGCCCTGCACTGTGATCCTTATTAGGACCTACAACCTCACAACCATGCATAACACCATACCAGTGGCTGAGTATGCCCAACACAGTACCTCACATATGCATGGTGCTAATGTAAGAGACTCTCGCTTTGACAAAACTGGATATTGAAATCCTGAAACATTATACAGTATTGTCTAATGCATAATGCATTCCCTCCTGTGGCCTTGGCAGACCTGCCAAGTCCACCCAGCCATTCTAACAGCACTCATTGACTCAGTCTGTAGCTCCATCCATCATCTAGGTGAAGTTGTACATCCCATAATCACTAGTGCATGGCAGCACCACTTTTATGACAGATGTGAGAAACCACACATGACAAGCACCAAAACTGCCATGCATGCGTTCCCACTGTGCTGACTATGGGATAGTCATGTGTGGGGTCTACTTTAAGGTTCCATAAGATTTGTGTTCCTGAAAGTAAACAGGATAAGTCATCCTCAGGAGTATCAGATGTGGTACTTGTCTGACCCCCATTCACAGCCATCCTGTTGTAGTACTGCTCCAACTGTATGTGGGTGTGCTACTGTAGGCCTCATAGCTTACAAGCATATACTGCCTACAGAACCATTTTTTTCTTGGAACTGTAGCAATGACATAGCTGCCCACTGACTTAAATGTCTATTGACTCCATTGCTTTGGAATTCTACACTGCCTTGCATTACCAAAACTCCAGGTGTTGTGATACTGTGAGACAAAGGCACCTTTTGGAATTTGGCACTGGGATCTGGTGTCCTCAGTGACATATACCAGCTGAGGACATGTGGAACTATTCTCTACAGAATCGCATGTGATGTAAATGTTTGACAGAGCATCTTATCCACAACAGCCCTCTTTTGGGATCTCGTAGATGATATGTTTGCACAAAAGTTAACGTGGCAGCTCAACAGAATGCAATGATACAGAGAAGATGCAATTTTGGAGCAGGGTAATGCTAAATCCTCTGTGGTAAAGCTAAGGATGTAACAAGAAAATCTAATGGTCTAGGCAGCACACCCATTTTACAACTCCATTTACTTCTTCTTTCGGCTGCTCCCATCAGGGTTTGCCACAGCAGATCAACTGTTTCCATTTCTTCCTGTCCTCTGCATCTTGCTCTGTCACACCAACCACCTGCATGTCCTCTCTCACCACATCCATAAAACTTATCTTAGGCCTTCCTCTTTTCCTGTTACCTGGCAGCTTCATCCTTAGCATCTTTTTCCCAATATACTCTGAATCCCTCCTCAGCACATGTCCAAACCAACGTAATCTTGCCTCTCTGGTTTTGTCTCCAAACCTTCCAACTTGGGCTGACCCTCTAATATGCTTATTCCTAATCCTGTCCATCCTCGTCATACCCAGTGCAAATCTTAACATCTTCATCTCTGCCACGTCAAGCTCTGACTCCTGCTTTTTTGTCAATGCCACTGTCTCCAACCCATATAACATAGTTGGTCTCATTACCCTCTTGTACACCTTCCCTTTCACTCTTACTGGTACTCGTCTGTCACAAATCACTCCTGCACTCTTCTCCACCCGCTCCATCCTGCCTGTCCTCTCTTCTTCACCTGTCTTCCACACTCACCATTACTCTGAACAGTTGATCCCAAGTATTTAAACTCATCCACATTCGCCACCTCTACTCCCTGCATCCTCACCATTCCTCTAGCCTCCATGCTTTTTGTAAATAATTCTAACATCTACAGACTGTCAAATTATAATCCTGATCATTTATAGACAAGCTTGGAGACTGTCTGTAAAACTTTTCTTTTGAAAAGTTTGAAGATAGACAGCTATACCTTAAGAAACAAAAATCTTCAGAAGAGTTTCACAGGCAGCTTATAAACTG
>NC_056744.1:1548235929-1548288429 GCF_019279795.1 Protopterus annectens | reverse complement strand
CCAGCTTACCATTTTGTTAATGTAACATAGGCAAGTTATTCTTCAAGGGCAGCAGGCACTGGATTTGTAGATGAAACACTGAAATATAAAGTTGTTTTCTAGCAACAACCTCTTCATTAGTTTCAGATCTCTTTAATGTGGAATTATTCAGATGACTTTTACTTCTGCAGAGATTGTGCATATTGACTGATATTGGTAGATTGTTGTCAAAGGAAAAACCTTCAAAGACCAATTCACATAAGGTCCAAGTATGGCACCCTTTATTACTTGAAGCAAGGAGACAAAACATGCAGATACAGGATTTGTCTAAATTACTAGTGAGCAGTATGCTACTTTTATACAGTTCTATGAAATGTTACTTTTCTATTGTTGACATAGTTAGACACAGCTTTCTGTATTATTCTACAGAAAATGTTACTTAGATTTCCTGTTGACATGTTCAGATTTAAAACTCACTATGTGTTACATAGAAAATGTTACTTGGATTTCCTGCTGACATGACTGGATTATTGTTGATTTACAAAAGCATTTGAGAAAAACAACCTGGCCTTGGGGCTTATTTTTAGCCCACTACAAACTTTCTATTCTTCAGTTGTGCAGTTCTAATATATATGTGCTACATTTTACCTAGATTCAAGGTACATTTCTAGCTTAGGTACAAGTAATGCTGACTACGGTTTATACTTTCAATCAGCCTTTGTTTTCATTATCAATAGCTTCAGCAGCTGTGTACTTTCTCATGGCATAAGCAGAAAATCAATAACTCTTTGTTAAGTCTCATGACATTAGTAGAAATGAAACACTTATTATTATTTTCATGACATTAGCAGAAATCAAATGCTTTCCTGTTAATTTCCATAGCATAAGCAGATCATAGCTGCGCATATTTTCATGACATAACAGGATTGGAATGTCTCTAGTAGCTTGTGCAGATTCATGCAGTGTGAACAGAATAAATGCATTAACCCTTTTAAACCTCGAATGCACTAAGCATGCATATTACTAATACACGTTTTTCTAACATTTCCCCCTTTTAATACTGTTATTCTACTTTCAAATTAAGCATAAACAGTTTTTCTTCCCCTAACCTCTTCCTACTCGGGATTTGCAGTTAACAGAGTCATTCAATTTAAACTTATGAAAGCATTTTCAATTTTTCAACAATTCTTCAAGTTCAGCACCTTGGTATAAGGTTTCTGAAACTGACATGTCTATAAAGTCTTTAATCAGTCTTTTCATGCAGGGGATGCAGCAGCAAACACATACCACCAGTAGGATCATTCCTACACAGATGCCAATCAGGATGTTCATCAGGATACTGCCCCACCCCTCAAACAATCTCTGGAAAAAGTCTGTCAATGGATTTGGCCCTGGCTTGGCCATAGCCGACACTTGCGGAATTACCTCAAGGTGATTGTCTATCTCGTGTTTGTGGTCAGGAATATACAAACAGCACTCCTCCTAGATTAAAGCGCAAGTACCTCCTCTCACCGCTAGGGTGAAGTCGAGAGCCATGCAGTTTTGAAGCACTACAGTTCTCATGGCAGTCAGTTCATCGGTCACCAATTCTAGAACAGAAAAGGTTGCATTGCTCATTATTTCGAGAAGTTTAGACAGTTTTCTCAGTTCCCAGATTGATTTCGTTGCTCCATATGCTGGCAGTATACCTGCCCACGAGATGATGGTATCACCCAAGTCCATATGCGACAGTCCATTTTTCCCTAGGCCCACAGCATGATGGTTTTTCCAGCCTGCATTGATTTGCCCTTCTGGATTGACAGGCTTCTTGATTTCTCGTCGAACATTTCGAATTTTCCCCTGAGGCAAAACTGCTGTGTGTCATATGGCTGGAACCAGGTACCCCAAATAACAACTGCCGGACCAATTCTCAGGTAACCACTTGTATGCTTTCCTACCACATACAAAATAACTGTCTTCTACTTTGGTAGTAAATTTACTATGTCCTGGCTCTGAATGAAACATTTTTTTGTCAACTATAATCAGTTGTTTATAGAGGTCAGCATTATGTCTTACTTCATCAGTTGTCCTATGCATCAGTTAAAAAACTGAATCATAGCTTGTGTTGCAATAGGAGCCTGTATTATCAGTTTTATTGTAGCATCTATAGGGAACAGTCACATTGCAATTGCTCCAACCCACCTGAACTGTATAATTTTTGTAAAAACACACATTCCCCTTCTGTCAAACAGACAAGTACAATGCTACTTTATCTTGTGATGTAACATCTGATGCATCATAGACTAAATTTCCCCAGGTTTTGTTGGCTCCTAGGGGGACTGAAGTTAACAATAACCCCCCCCCGTATGCTGTTGGAAAAGCTGTGCAAATCCAGCAATTTAAAACATTGAAGGTCTCGGCATACACATATTTGATTGCCTGGTAAGTGTTGAAGTTTGGGTGCCACTCTACGTGCAACTCTCCACGTTTATTCAGTTCAGTTTGTGTGGTTGGGAAAAGGAATGGCCACAACAAAAAGATTATTGTCACTTGTACAGTTAACAGGATGATTATGCAATACTTCTGAGGAAACGGTTGTTCTGCATTCCTGTTTTCTCTGACTCTTCCGAGTAGTTTTATTTGGATTTTTCTGGATTCTATAATTTTTGCTTTTGACATGTGATCTTACTCTCTGCCCTAATAGGACCTTCAGCACCGATGGTTTCTTCACTGAGGTTGAGATGGATCAGTCCTATTGATCTGACCCCCCCTTTGTAGCCAGACTTTGTGCTGAGGGCCCTGGTGGAGAGGTAAGATTTTTGTCCAGTTCAAAGTTCTTAACTAGTTTGCAGTGTTTCAGGTGGATCCACGAGGCTCGCTCTGCGATTTTGACTGCAGTGGGTGTTGAAAGAAGCACCTGGTATGGACCTTCCCACCTTGGTGAACTCCAGTTTTTCTTCTTTATATTTTTCACTCAAACCCAGTCCCCTGGGATGACTGCCACTTCCGATGTTTCGGTTTGTTCTTTATCTGAAACAGAATTTGACTGCAACAGATGTTTAGAATTCAACAAATTTCTCATATATTCAGCTAGTGTATAGTCAGCTTCCTGGTCTGAAGGCATGAGAAGTTTCCACTGGGGTGTATAATAAGCCCTTCCAAACAGTTTTTTCAAAAGGAGTCAATCCTTTTGCAGTCTGAACAGTTCTCATGCTCAACAGTGCCAGGGGCAAACAATACAGCCAATTCTTTCCTGTCTCAGCTATTAATTTTCTTAATTTATTCTTTAATATTCCATTATGCCTCTCAACTAGCCCTGCAGATTGTGGATGGTATGCACAATGATTTTTTAAAAAAATACCAAAATGCTTACTTAACTGCTGTATGGTTTGGTTTACAAAGTGTGTACCGTTGTCACTATAGATCCTTTCCGGAATGCCGAATCTAGGGATGATTTCTTTGACAAGAACTTTTGCAACCGTAGTTGCATCTGAATTTTTGGTTGGAAAGGCTTCCACCCATCTGGAAAGCATATCTACAATGACAAGACAATACTTCTTATTTTCCCATTTGTTCAATTCTATGAAATCCATACAGATAGTGTGAAACGGATATGGTGGTATAGGGAAACTCCCTTTCTTGGGCTTTAACGCCTCTTGTGCATGATGTTTGTTACAAATTTGGCACATCAAACAAAATTTTTTAGAGTAATTTGTAAATCCGTACATTGTGAACACTTGATTCACCAGCTGTACCATCCCCCTGTTGAGACATGGCATTGCCCATGGCTCAACAAAGCTGCATATCTAAACAAATTAGATGGTAATATCGGTTTCCCTTCTTTAGATATGTACAGCCCCTTTTCGAGAAATGCTCCTCGTTTTACCCATCTTTGTTTTTCAGCTTGCGTAGTGCATGTCTGCATTGTTTTTAACATTTCTAAGTCTAAAATCTCAGAGGGTTGTAGTTCCTCATTTAAAAGAAATACTTCTGAAGCTGCTTGTTTTGCAGCTGTATCAGCTCTCGCATTACCTTTTGAAATCCTATCTTGTTGCTTGGTGTGAGCTGTGCATTTACAAATGGCTACTTTCTGAGGTAACTGAATAGATTCTAAAAGATCTAAAATAAACTGTGCATGATTGATAGGTTTGCCAGTAGATGTTATCATTCCTCGGTTTTTCCACTGTTGCGCAAAAATATTTACAGTAGAAAAAGCATACTGGTTGTCAGTAAAACTGTTTACACATTTGCCCTTTGCTAAGGTACATGCCCATGTCAAGGCAATAAATTCTGATGCCTGTGCAGATAAGTTGTGTGGTAAAGGTTTTGGTTCTATAATCTCAGTATCAGAAACTACTGCATATCCTACTAAGTTCTGTCCTGCAGGACCCCTTTTGCATGAACCATCCATGTAGCATGTCACCTCGGCATCATCCAAGGGGACATCCGTGAGATCTTTTCTAGGTAGTGTCTTTTGCTCAATTACCTGCAGGCAGCGGTGTGGTGTGCCATCTGCAGGGGTTGGGAGCAAGGTAGAAAGGTTCAAAGTCGTGCATCGTTCAATTGTCATGTGAGGTTGACTCAACAATATAGTCATACAGGAAAGATATCTAGCAGGGGAAAGATATGCTACCTTCTCTTGCAGTAAAATAATCGCGACTGCATGAGACACTCTCAAAGTGAGAAGGTGGAATAAAACTACTGAGGCCGAAGCCTGTACTGCCATTGCAGCTGCAACTACTGCTTGTACACAGTGGGGTAAAGACCGTGCCACTGGATCTAGTTGTGATGAATAGTAAGCAATGGGGCATTGCTTGTCCCCATGCTGTTGTGTTAACACTGATGTCATATAACCTTGCTTACAATCTACAGTTTGGAAAAAACGTTTATGGTAGTTTGGTAATCCCAGAACTAATGAGGACGCTATTAACTGTTTCGGTTTGCAGAAAGCAGATTCTGCTTCTGGTGTCCATTGTAACAAATCCTGTGCTGCCATAGGCTTTTTATATATCAGGTCAGTCAGAGGTGCAGATTGCAAGGCATAGTTTGTAATCCAGCTCCGGCAAAAATTAGTTGTACCCAGGAAGGACATCATTTCCTTCTTGGTAGTGGGTTTTGGTGCTTGCAAAATTGCTACTTTTCTGTCCTCATCTAATGTTCTACCTTCCTTGGATATTACATATCCTAGGTATTTGACTTGTTTTTTTCCAAAGCTGCAGTTTATTTTTGTTTACCTTATGTCCTTCAGCGGCTAGAAATTGTAATAGCGCTATGGTATCTTCTTTACAATCTTGCTGGGTGGGGGCCACCAGAAAGATGTCATCAACATAAAGTAAAATCTGACTGCCTCTTGGTGGGGTAAATCCCGCCAAGTTGCTTGCCATTTCTTGTGAGAATATTGTTTCACTTTCACAATATCCCTGTGGTAGTCATGTATATGTATACCTTTTCCCCTGAAATGTGAATGCAAACCAATACTGGTTGTCAGGGTGTATCGGTATCAAAAAGAACGCATTGCTGATATCTACCACAGAAATATACTTCTGTTGAGGTTTTAAATCATTCAACAGGGTGTGTGGGTCTGGCACCGTAGGTGCCCTTGGTATTACTGCGTCGTTTACAGCTTGTAAATCTTGTACCATACGCCATTCTCTATTTGCTTTTTTAACAGGAAATAAGGGTGTGTTACATGGTGAAGCGGGAGATTCTACTAGTGTCCCTCCTTTAAGTAAGGCTGCTATAATAGGCCTTATCCCTGCCTCTGCATCTTTTCTTAAGGGATACTGTCTTTTCTGTGGTCTAAATGCTGACTTTGGTGTGATAGCAACTGGTCCCGCTGTATGAATAAGTCCTACATCTGACTTTCCTGTTGACCAAAGAGTTCCTGGTATATTCTGTAAGGCATTTTCTTCCTCCTTTAATAGGAGTGCTAATCAGCTGTCCTTGCTAGACTGCAAGTGTACGGCTGGGTGGGTCTGAGTTATCCAATTCAATTTCTGTATTTGTATTCCCTGTTCTGACAGTTCTAATTCTGTCTGTTTCTCCCATCTCATGACTTTTTCTCCTAGGTCTGCCCATTCTGTTTTTTTTCTTGGTTAAGCTAACATGTGGTAATCGATTAGATTTATAAAGTGCAAAGAACTCCTGGGGCAATGAACAGCTGGCTACACTGTTCCCTTCTGTGTCCCAGTACAGATTACGTAATATCAATCTGTTTGCATGTTTTTTAAACAATTCTTGCTCATATTCCTTATCAGGTCCTGGTGTGTTACAATAATACAGGGTACAGTGCAACAGGTGTTGCTTATCAATGTCAAGGAAGGGGAACTTGCTGATGGCTACATTCATTAACTCTTCGGTCACAGTCCCTGGACCAGTCATAACCAAGTCCTGGATGTACCAATAAAACATTTCACCCTCTGATTGCACTGCAAAGGTATCAATTTGTCGCTGTGCTTCCATACCCTGCATGGTTGGGACTACTGCTATACCAAACAGCTGCATAAGGTCTCTGCCCAAGAGGTTCACTGGGCATTTTGCAGAAACAACAGTTTTGCTTTTCTGAGTCAATCCTGAAACAGGATCAGTTATTGCAATATTATGGGAGAGGGGCTCCTGGTACAGCTGTCCATTAGCTGCTTTTACCAGTTTGTAATCAGGTGACTCTGTGTTTTCTGGCAGTTTGGAGGGATGTATCAGGGTTTGTGATGCCCCTGAGTCACACAAGAATTTGACTTCCCTCCCTTCTACCAAGAGTGTAACTTCTGGTTTCGTGTCTGTTAAATAGAGCTCCAAGCTCAATAAAGCTAGGTTTAATATTTCATTTTCTTCAGTGTCACTAATTTCTTGCACTTCCTCTATCTCTTCTGCCATATCCTCTACTCCCTCTATCACATTCTCATTTGTCCTTTCTCTGCTATCCCCTTCTAGTGATTCCTGACTACCATATAGTCAGTCCTCACCCTCCTTGTCTTCCGTGGTTGCCTTCTTGTTTTTCCTGCAATCCCCTGCCAAGTGTCCCTTTTTACCGCATTTGAAATATTCACCCCTTTTCTTTCACCCTTCAAAGTCCTCTGATCGCTGATCAGATTGTTTGTTTCCCTGTGCATTGTTCTTGCCCTTTTTCCCGGACTGTACTACATAAACTTCTGCTCCATCTTCTACAGAAAATACTTGAGCTTTCTTTTTCTTTTTGCTATTAAAATGCCTTTCAGCATGCCTAGCATATTCAAGTAATGACTATAACCTGCTTGTACGATGATCTACCATGTGTTTTGTAATAAAACTGCTTATGGGTGCAATACTGCCTTTTAAAAATGCATTCTTTAACTGCTGTTCATATGGGGAATCTTGTGTTTGGCCTTCAGGAGCCTGCATTCCACAGTGGTTATTAAAACATTCTAATAACCTGGTATAATACTGGTCAATAGTTTCACCTTCTTGCTGGACGCATTGATTAATGCAAGTCCAGTCTGCTCTAGGCTTCCATTTTTCAGAGATGCGGTCTGTAAGACCTTTTACTCTGTTGTCTAGTTCTGCACTGCTATGTGGTAGGGGTCTGTGTGCAGCATCACAGGGATTCCAGTTGCCACTAATTATGTGCCAATCTGGCCTCACAATTTGTCTAACTACTTTTTCTACCTCTTCTCCATTTAGGTTATAACTCAGCCTCATTCCTTGTAAATCTTCTGAGAATTTTCTAAAATTAACTTTTGGATGGGGAATTCCCTCAGTGGCTTTCCGGATATATTGCGGAGTCCAAGGTCTATACACTAAAATAGTTGGGTCCTGACCGTCTTGTCCTGCCTGAGGATTAGGTACTTCTATAAGTGGGCGTATTTCTTCTTCACTCATAGATCGTGAATTCTTAACCATTTGATATAACTCAATGCCTTCATTTGAGTTACCTGCCCTTGTTCGAGACCTGGTCCCAATGGGATCTCTAATAAATGGCTTTACTTTTGCAAGTCTCTATTTTCAGTGACAACAGGTATTGTGAGGGTGGACTAACCTGTTCACTTGCTTCATATTCTGGTAAGGGAGGTGGAGGGGCCAATGCTATTACTAAATTATTGTCGTCCTTATCTAAAAACATTGTTTTTGAATTGTTGTTCTTTTGTTCCCTATGGTTTACTTCCTCAAGCCACCTGTGTGCCTGAGGAATTCCTAATTTGCGTTGCTTTTTTACCCAACCTTTGGAATCAGTTTTGAGCTGTTTGATAAGTTTGATAAGCAAGGATTTTTCTAATTTTCCATCAAATTCATATTTATTAACCCATTTTGAATAGTATTTAATATTGTCGGCGCACTGCGACTGCGTATATTTTGCATCTTCTGTTAACGGCGGATTTGGGGGTCTTTTTGTGCAATTATTACCCATTTTGTTCTACCTTTTTGATCGTTACGTAACTTCTCTTATTTTTAATGTGGTACCACAGATTTTGTTATAGTCTTTTCAGAATGACGGCCTGCTTATTCTGTTTCTCCTGATCTATGACAAGACAGTAATCTTTTCTGTCCCTGACTTGTAAAATACAGTCTTGACAAAAACAATGTGAATCTAGTCCCTGATCTAAAACAGAAAACGGAAAAAAATAGATTCACCTTACCTGATTCACAGAGACCCGTCCTTCAGTCGCAGATCAGAAAGTTGCTGGCTTCTTCTGTACAACAATTCAGTCGGAGGGCTTTTCATATAAGAAGAACCGATTTGTTTTTTTCCCCGTACGGTTTCAACCACCTGGCCCATCTGATCCAAGCTGAAGAGAGGGTTCCGGTCCGAAGGACCAATCTGTCAAAGGAAAAAACTTCAAAGACCAATTTGTGTAAGGTTCAAGTATGGCACACTTTATTACTTGCAGCAAGGAGACAAAACATGCAGATACAGGATTTGTCTAAATTACCAGTGAGCAGTATGCTACTTTTATACAGTTCTATGAAATGTTACTTTTCTATTGTTGACGTAGTTAGACACAGCTTTCTGTATTATTCTACAGAAAATGTTACTTATATTTCCTGCTGACATGTTCAGATTTAAAACTCACTATGTGTTACATAGAAAATGTTACTTGGATTTCCTGCTCACATGACTGGATTATTGTTGATTTACAAAAGCATTTGAGAAAAACAACCTGGCCTTGGGGCTTATTTTTAGCCCACTACAAACTTTCTATTCTTCAATTGTGCAGTTCTAATATATATGTGTTACATTTTACCTAGATTCAAGGTTCATTTCTTGCTTAGGTAAAAGTAATGCTGACTACGGTTTATACTTTCAATCAGCCTTTGTTTTCATTATCAATAGTTTCAGCAGCTGTGTACTTTCTCATGGCATAAGCAGAAAATCAAGAACTCTTTGTTAAATCTCATGACATTAGTAGAAATGAAACACTTATTATTATTTTCATGACATTGGCAGAAATCAAATGCTTTCCTGTTAATTTCCATAGCATAAGCAGATCATAGCTGCGCATATTTATATGACATAACAGGATTGGAATGTCTCTAGTATCTTGTGCTGATTCATGCAGTGTGAACAGAATAAATGTATTAACCCTTTTAAACCTCGAATGCACTAAGCATGCATATTACTAATACATAGTTTTCTAACAATTGTAATGATAGAAGTTTGTGACCTTTAATGGCTGAAATCTGAACTGGGCAGTTTGTCATTATCTGTTCATATGTTTTGTTTCATTGCTTAATGGAAAAATGTTCAAAACTATAAATTTAAAACACACTCTCACAAGTGGTGCTTATCCAAGGGATATAAATCAATTATATACTATATTTAATATAATCAGGAAGTTGAATCAAAGAACTTTTATATGGTCCTAAAAATGTTGCAAGGGACTTATGACATGAAAGTAGCCCAGAGGTAAACTTAACCCGCCACTGGTCAGATGCATTTTCTTTGAATGTGTGTTTCAATGCTGTTTCAGTGAATGTGAGTTTCAAAGGCAGAGACGTGAAGTCTGTTTTCATTTTAAAACTATTGCTTTGTTTAGCAAATGTATATCAGTATTTGTGTTATAACATTTGTAATAAAAGTTGTAAATTAAATCCAGACATATATAATCATTATAGAAGTAAAGCATAAACAGAATGTACACTGAAAGTTTCGAACAGTACTTATGGCAACTAGGGAGAAATAGCCAAGTAATGGGACACGGGAATGGCTGCATTTGGGGGCTGCATGGGAAGGCTGAGTGGGAGGGCTCTGATTTTTCACCCCCCAGCAAAAATTCCTGCAGCCTCCCCTGCCTCTGTCCATCAGAGACATGGGGGCCAGACCCAGGTGAATTTTTGATTTCCCATCCATTGATCAATGTTAGGCACAAATAGGGATCAGGATGGACTCTGCTTCACATGAGTGAGTAGTCTGTTCCAGAGCATGGAGATCCTCTGAGCATGGCAGGCCTTAGGCATGATGAACTAGGCGACCCCCTAAGGAGCCATAGAGGCTAGCCTTGTAAAGGGTGCAACTTTTATTTAGGTATTTATTTATTTTAATCAATGCATTATTAGTTTGCACACTTCTCGGCACCCTGTCTCTGAGTCAAGGGCACTGGAAACATAGGGCGGGGGGTGAGTGCTTACCCACTTTTATAGCTGCAGCAGTAGGCTTCAACAATTAAAAAAAACACTTCTTTACTACACGGTATGAGTCTTCTCCATTAAGGAGGAACATGTGTGTGTCATGACGTAAGTGTGGATCTAAATGCATTCTGCATTGCGGAGCGATATTTAAGCATGCAATTCCCTTAGGACAGGATTAATCCAAAACTTTGTTAAGGCTGTGTGTCCATGTGTGGCTGCTTGGTTTAGAAAGAAGGTAAGTGTGTGTGTGTGTGTGTGTGTGTGTGTGTGTGTGTGTGTGTGTGTGTGTGTGTGTGTGCGCGCGCGCATGGGTGTGCATGTGTGTGTGTAATTTAAGCCATTCTTTTCTGTATAAGAGAGAAAGTGTGTGTGTATATATATATATATATATATATATATATATATATATATAATTTATATTAGGTGCTCTATTTGTAGGAGAGAGAAAGTGCGCGTCTGTGTGTTACTATATAAGAGTAGGCATATTTGTATGGAATTTAAACTAGTCATCCATTGCTCTGTGAAAGAGGAGTGTGTATTGTTGTGTAAGAGAATAGGTGTGTGTGTGTGGGGGGGGTTGTTTTGTGAGAAATTAGGTGTGTGTGTGTGTGTGTGTGTGTGTGTGTGTGTGTGTGTGTGTGTGTGTGTGTGTGTGTGTGTGTGTGTGTGTGTGTGTGTGTGTGTGTGTGTGTGTGTGTGTGTGTGTGTGTGTGTGTGTGTGTGTGTGTGTGTGTGTGTGTGTGTGTGTGTTGCTATGTGAGAGAGTAGGTGTGTGCCTGTATGTGCTTAACATACTGTTCAAGTGTCTAGATTTAGCATCAAGGGACATTCACTTCGCTGGGAGTCTGTGCAAAGCTATTCCTCTACACAGATCCTTTAGACTTCAAGTTTGCAAGGTATTGCATTTACTATATCTTGGATCCACTTTATTTTAGGCATACCTCTCAACTGTCCAGATATTTCCTCATATTTTTGGCATATTCCTCATAAAATTTGTGTTTTTTCTGGCAAATCACTGAGCTTTGAAATAACTAGATGTCAAACATTTGAGTTTCAGTCATTTCCTTCAGAAAATGCATCCTAAGACAAATGCTGTTACTCTAGCAACTTTCTAAGTCTATAAGAGCAATATTTATAATCTGTGTCTGTTTTGGGTCCCTTGCCACCCCCCCCACCATTATTTTAGGCTTTGTTCATATTTTTTGTGCTAAGAGGTTGAGCTGTATGGAGACATGATATGTAATGCCCTAGCTGCTGATTATTTGGTTCTGCATTCCTGAGTGTGTCCTCCTTTGTATAAGATGCCTAGTAACCATGAATTTGTCTGTTTCTCAGTCATTACCTACTGCAATTTTACAAGCTTACCAAGTTTTTCTTTAATATAATGTAGGCAATTAATTCTTCAAGAACACAAATTCAAGTAGAAAACTATTAAAAAACAAAAAGCAAGGAAACAGCTTAGCAGAAATCAGCACGGGCTTTTAATACTAGTAACTTGTAAGCGCTTTCGGTCAAGCCAATTGCTCAACCTTCATCAGACAAGATAACACTGTTTAGAATACAGTTTAAAATACAAAAAATACTTGAACACATAATTAAATAATTAAATGATTAATTAATTAAATAAACAGTGGAATTTAAAGGACCAGCCACAAGTCAGACTTAACTTTTTCGAAGACTAAAGATCACAATAAATCTATATTAAAATTGTTAAACATGTAATAAAAAGATATTAATATTTTCACAGCTAAACACATATTTACACTTCAATGAAAAATATGAGTTTACTACCAAACAAAAATACGTGAAAATATATATATATATATTTTGCAGAACGAAAACAGCACTACTTCCATTTTAAAAAGAAGGTTCTATAAGGAAATTAATCAACCCAAAACTGCTTATTAATATTATATATATAAAATAAAACATTATTACATAATAAAATCTTTCATATAAATAACTGTATGACTATATGAAAATTTAGCCCTATGGGTCCTCTGTGGTTTTTATTTAACGTGGGTACAAATGAAATATTACTTTGAATCGTAAAGGCGTTAGTTATGTGTATATATACATATATAAGCATATGTGTATTTGATTATATATACATTAAATGATTATTGTAATAGTAATACAGGTATTCTTACTTAAATTCAAAAAAATATAATACTTCTACCTTCTAAGTGCTTTTAGTTTGAGTATACATCTAATGGATGCTACATCATTAATTCTTCAAGGGCAGCAGGCACTGAATTTGTAGATGAAACACTGAAATGCAAAGCTGTTTGCCAGTAACAGCCTCTTCATTTGTTACAAATCTCTTTAATGTAGAATTATTCAGATGAATTTTACTTCTGCAGAGATTGTGCTTTTTGACTGATACTGGTGGATTGTAATGACAGAAGTGTTATGGTTAAAATGTTCTGAAATGGGTAGTTTGTCATTATTGGGTTATACATTTTGTTTCATTGCCTACTGGAAAAATGTTCAAAACTACAAATTTAAAACACACACAAGTGGTGCTGCATTATAGAAAGAATACAGGAAGGCGAATCAAAGAACACATACATGTATCAAAAACACAAAAACAACAACAAAGCAGCAAAGCAACAGCAGCAAATACAACGAAGAATAAAGACCAGGAACCCAATGAATAAAATGTATTCCTCTCTGGTTTGGAAACTGCTTCTCTCTCTGCCTTTTTCTTTTAGGTGGTTCTTCAATTCGGCCATTCGGCCCATTCCGAAAGGTCTGATGAAATTCTGAAGGTTTTTGTGCCCTTGGCAGTTCTGGATATTCATCCCCTTCATGTTGTTCATCTTCGCCTGTAGATGTATTGTAGGTAGTACCAACAGAAGAGTAGGAACACCATTCCTCATCTCGCTCATTTTCTTGAAACCTTGCATGACCTCTATTTGCTTTCCGACAGGTTCTTCCTCCAAAGGTACCATTATCATAGTCCCGGGTATCTCTGACTAACATTTTCTTTTTTCTCTGCAAGATTTCTTCCTCAAATAATTTTAATTTCAAGTTAATGTCTATAAGCAGCTTGTCTACAGATTCAGAGCCAGAAGTACAGATTAATTTACTGCACATACTGCTGATTTCAGTTCGTAGCTCTGTTTGTTTCACCCTATATCTTTCTATAAGGATAGAGATCCACTCTATTGTGCATTTATGTGCTCCTGCAACTCAGCACTTATAAAACAACTTGTCATTTTAATTTTTTAAATCAAATTGTGTAGCAGGGTCTTTATAAACACTAAGACCTCTAGGAGTTATATCAAGTTCTAAGTACTCAGGCTCTGAATATTAAAAAAAACAGCAGTTTCTTTTCTCATTAGTTGCTCAAGTTTATCACACATATTTTTAAATTCTGGAGTCACAGCATTGTTGTACCTTCTGCCAATAGTTGAAAATGGATTAAATAACCTGTGGTTCCTTTCAGCTTCCCATTTATCCCACACAGTGGACTCATAGCTCTCAACTAAACAGAGACAAATCTCAACAGAATTAGGGACAAATCCTCAAATAATCAGGGACAATCAGGGACATTTTTTAAATATTTGTACTATTAGCTTGAAACATTTGCAGAATAAGAGAATGTGGATTAATATAGATTTTCTGATGTAAAACGTCTATAACTCTGAATTACTATCATTATTTATTAAGGGCACTTCACCACCTTTTCTTCAGCAGTCACCAGTTTTAAGAGGGCTTAAGAGGGACAGACCTACAATCAGAGTCTAAATCAGGGACGTCCTTGAAGATCAGGGACAGTTGAGAGGTTTGAGTGGACTGGTTTTCTGTTGTTCTGTTATTACTATTACCAGTAAGTCCAGATGGTAGTTGTTCACGATTAGGTTCAGGAGGGTGTATAACATAATTGTCCAGCAAACGTTGAGAAGTATCCATAGTAGAATTTCTAAAAATCCTAGGCACATCCACATTGGGATCACTGGCCATAATCCCACAGCAGCAAAAACAACAGCAAAGCAGCAAAGCAACAGCAGCAAATACAACGAAGAACAAAGACCAGGAACCCAATGAATAAAATGTATTCCTCTCTGGTTTGGAAACTGGTTCTCTCTCTGCCTTTTTCTGTTAGGTGGTTCATTCGGCCCATTCTGAAAGGTCTGATGAAATTCTGAAGGTTTTTGTTCTTCAACACATACATGTATGCATGGCCATAAAAATGTGTTCAAGCCAAGGAGCCTATAGTTTTAAAATAAACCAAAGGCAAACAATTCACCACTGGCTAGATGCATTTTATTTGAATGTGGGATTTAATGCTGTTTCAGTGAATGTGAGTTTCAGTGGCAGAGAAGTTTACTGCTCATGCTAAGTCTTTTTGTTATGAGACTGTATTGTTTGTTTAGCAAATGGTTATCTGTCTTTGTGCTATTCTAGTTTAAGCTACTGCATGCAGGGACGAGACAGGTTACTATTCTACTTTCACTGAGCAGTAAGGCTCGCTCTCCTACCCCAGAGTGAATTAAACTGTTTAGATTAACTTAAGCAAGCCTTTTCAACAAGGCACATGGGCTTCTATTTTCTGAGGATATAACTTATATAGTAAAGTATGTGTGAAGGAGCAACAGATAAAGCAGCCTTATTAAAGGAAATTCCCACCTTCACTACAGATACAAGGTATCGTTTCTTCTGTACATTTAAATGTTGTTGTTGTCTTTCGGCTTTTCCCAGTTAGGGGTCACCACACCGGAACTCTGGTCCACTAATGATTGGCAGTAGATTTTGACGAACGACGAGGTGCCAGCTCAACGTTCAACCTTCAACGAAGGCACGTCCATTTACGCATGTCTTTTGAACGCCCACCCAACCACAGGCTGGACATGCAGACTCCACACAGAAGGCACTCCCCGCACTCCATCTGAGAATCGAACGGGAGAACCTCTTGTTGTGAGGCAACAACGCTACCGCTGCACCACCGCAGATGACTGGAGTGGCCGTCTTGGGAGTGGCCTACATATGGGCATGGCTCATAGGAGTGTTTCATGAGTATGATGTGGATGGAGGATTAAAGGGCGTCGGAGCATTACTTTGTCTAGGGCGCCATATCAGCTGAAGCCGCCCCTTTCTCTGAGGCAAGTAGCTGTCTCTCAACATGTCTTATTTATGCCACAGGCAGCGCAAACAGGATTTGTGATGGATTGCTTCACATGGATGACTATCCTGTTCCAGAGTGGGGATCCTCTGAAGCACATAGCTGTCTCCCAACATTTTTATTTATGCCGCAAGCCTGCAGCACCCACTAACAATTTCAGCTAGGAATCTCCCAATACTTTGTACATATAAAATTATATTTTAACGAAATCGTGTGATTCAGTATTTTGTAGTTTGCAAACTGGTTAAAAATTCTTAAGGAGTGAGTGTGTTATAGATCGTTTCAATGTGGAGCAGTGACTCAAAATGAAAAATATTCCACATAATAAGGTATACGTGACACGTATGTCCCGCCAGTAGATACACAGTTTCACTACCACCATTTTGTAGCTAGGATTTGATTTATCGTATCTGTTGTAGCAAACATTTTAAATTTTTGTTGTGAGCGTTGGATTTAGAGGTTATTATTCCTTACTGTACATGTGCAGCTATCGACGTATAATCCATAAATCTGCGTCTCAAAACACAATAATGTGGAGCATGACATGGCTGAAACCAAACCGAAAGTCTTTAATAATAAATGCTGAACGGGAAAACATGCCCCAAGAAAGAGCATTTGAATTCCCACAATGCAATTTTAATCGGGTAGCGATATCAATCGAATTAAATATATATTAAAGTAAACTCTAATGAAACCACAGGTAATTTGCGTATGTCTTTCTAATAAAATGTCATTGCCTTAACTAGATCTTAAATAAATTTCTCAACATTATATTAAGAAGAAACGACATACTATTTCAAGACAAATATGACGCTTCTCGTCCAGCCTTACCTATTTGCATGGGCGTGTTGATTCGTGGTTTAAATCAAATTTTTGTTGCTCTGCTTGTGGGTGGAGTGCTTCGCCTGCTGTAGGGCTCGTTTGTCGTTATAATAGTGTTTGATTTAATATTTAACTTTTTATTTGTAATATTTTTGCAATTGGCTAGCAATTCGTATTTAATGTATGTTTGTATTTTTGGTTTATTGGTGTTGTAATGAGCTTTTATTTGTCACTGTCAGGTTTTCCTTGTAATTATTAACGCTAAAAGAAGTTTTGTGTTTGAAGTCTACCGCAAGTGATTTTATAATTCAAGATAATAAACTAGCGGTAATACAGACTCAACATGAAAAGCTTACAACGAGCAAAAAGCATTTAAAATCTACAGCATACACTTTTTGCTAAGTAAATAAAATCAGAAAAAGAGAAGACAGAGGTTGTGTGATGCCTTTTCACTGGCCCAGTAATCAAGGGGCCTCAATCCTCACCACTAGCACCAGTGAAGGGTGTCCACATTGTGAGGATAACAAGTGCACACACAGAAAAGTACAATTTCCCTTAAGAGCAAACATAGAGCACAGTCAGTCTGGAGCTGGTTTCTCCCTTTCTCTCCATATCCCCAATAAGACTCACCACTGGATCAACTATAGGGTCCACATCTCAGCCGAATGGTCAAGCCAAAACCTCAAGTACCCTCTCTATCCAACCAGTGCTTCATGTCCCTGCCCAAGTAGCTGACACACACACATAGTTTGAGATTTTGTTTATATACAAACACACAAACACTCCCAGGGAAGGCTGACACAGGTTCTTCAGCTATTCCCCTGCCGCCCAGGCTATAAGGTAGTAATCCGCTGCGACCAACTACCCTTATCAGCTACGATAAAGGCCCTTACCAAAGGGTGTCATGTTTTACTGTGCAATATTATTATTATCCAATTAGTAAGTGTGACGAACAGCAAGGCTATTGGAGCGGCTTTGTACATTATCACCAGATACATGCAAGTACTCTAGAACTTGAATTATCTCTACACAAAACAGCCACAGTTGAAAGGTTTAAAAATATTTAATAAATAATAAAAACACAAGACAATAGTTATTATTTCAACACAATGACAATAAAGAGTTCATAAATAGGTTCATGGGTAGGTAAACCACGAAATAAAAGAGAGCAACTGAAGAACAAAGTCACAGATCACCTGTAGAGACAATGATTCAAAATTCCAGTGATATTCGGACCAAAAACCAATCTTTATTCACAAAACGGCTCTTGTGCAGAAGTTAAAACACCAAATGAAGACAAGCGCTTTCGCCTGGACCATTCCAGGCTTTATCAAGTCAAAGTAAATACAGATAACACTATTCCACTTATAGACCCTGTTGATATTGCCCAATGTCTAATATCTGTTAATAGACATGATGCATATTTATCCCCCTTTTCTTAATATTCTCCTATATTTTTTATTATTTTTTAATATTTTAAAACTTTTTTATGATCACTACATTTAACATGAGGTAGATTATAGTACATATACAACAACTCTTGATCGCATAGTGTTTTTGGTCATGTTTCATTACTATTGACAAAGTTTAACAGTACATTTTATATGCATTGAATCTTATTATTACCTTTACCAGGTGTTACCAATCTGTCATTAAAGAGTATTAGGAGCATGTGATCAACTAGCAAATACTATTTAAAAGGCTGCGTTTTATCTGTATTTACTTTGACTTGATAAAGCCTGGAATGGTCCAGGCGAAAGCGCTTGTCTTCATTTGGTGTTTTAACTTCTGCACAAGAGCCGTTTTGTGAATAAAGATTGGTTTTTGGTCCGAATATTCATGGGTAGGTACTAGACTATCGGCCCAAGGGCCTAAGTCAGCCTAGCCAACAAGATTCCCTGGCTTATGCCACCCAAGAAAGTCATTTTCCCGTGCCCCTGTCAAGCACAGCCACAAAAGTGATTCCTGGGGTGCATTTCCTATTTCCCATCCACTCATCAAGATTTTTCTTGAAGAGTGCTAATGAGGAACTTTGCTTGACAGAGATGGGTAGCTTGTTCCAGAGTATGGAAAGTCTCTGGGACAGGAATCTATCCCTCCAGCATGTCCTGTTTATTATGGTGACATGTTTTAGGTCCCTAGATCATGTAGCTCAGAGGGATTGGGATTTCTTTAGGTGTAGCATGTCCAAAATCTCTGGATTTGACATAGCATTAGGCAGAGATCACCTCGGAGTAGGCAATATGCTGCAGAGTAAAGCTGGAGTTTTTTGAGATGGTCAATGTAGGGCATCTGTTTGAGGCCAGTAATCCTTTTTGTGAGGTACTTCTGTGGCCTTTCCAGCTGCTGCAGATGTCTTTTGAGGTACATTCCAAAAGGGACGTTGTACTCTATAATGAGTGTCGAGTAGAGGGGAACAATGACCTTTTTTTTCCTGGATGAGAACCTTTTTGTGATGAGGTATGCCACGTAGATGGATTTCCTGACTACTATGGCGATGTGATTATCAAAGGAGGGACTACTGTCCACCTGGGTCCCAGGGTCTTTTATCACACATTCGGGGTTAAGCAGACTGCCGCCTATGTGGTAGTTCATGGTACAGAGTTTTTACCAAAGGGGGTGACAATGCACGTTTTGGCATTGAGCTTGAGGACATGACTCTGACACCAGTTATCTGCCTCAGTGAGGGCCTTCTGCAAGATCTCCACATCATTTGGGGACTCGACTATGGCTCCTAGTTTGCAGTCATCTGCAAACTTCATTAGCTAAAGGCTTTCTGTGCTATCCTGTACTTCAGAAAAGTAGATACCAAACAGGAGAGGTCCCAGGACTGAACCTGTGGTACTCCACTTGTCACTGGCTTGAAGTCAAATTTGGAGTCTGCAACTTTTACAGTGTCGGCTCTGTCAGTGAGCCAGTTGGCAACCCATCTTGTGACATAGGGATTTATACCTAGTTTAGTTAGTTTAGCTATAATTCCAGAATGGGGGATGGTGTCGAAAGCCTTGGCGAGGTCAAGATAGGCTGTGTGAACCACCTTACCCTTGTCTACGGCTTTGGTGACTGCCTCAAAGAAGTCAATCAGGTTCAGGAGGCATGATCTGCCTTTCACAAACCTGAACTAGGTGGGGTCCAGAGTTTGGAGGTTATCAATGTCTTTGTTTATGAGTTCCATGATGATAAGTTCCATGGCCTTATAGACCAGGCTCATCAGGCTAATAGGGCAATAGTTCCCAGGATCAGTGGTTTCTCCCCCTTTGTGGAGTGGGATAACTGTTGCTGTGTGCTATTTAGTGGGCAGAAAGCCTGAAGTGAGGCTATGATTGAACATAGTGCTTAGGTGGGGAGCCAATTCATTCTAAAGTTTGTGTAAAACGCAGTCTGGGATGTTGTCCGGTCCCATGGATGCTGTGTTTTTGGCTTTAGAGAGTGCAGCTTTTACCTGCGTAGTTGTGATTACAGAGACTCTGCATTCTTCATGTACAGGTATGGGCCCTTTAGGGAGTGAGGGGGGGGGGGGGTAAAGTTAGAACTGAACCTATCTGCTAGGATGTTGGCAATATCAGTTGGTTCTGTAATTTTTGTGCTGGTGTGCTTTAACTCAGAGCAGATCTGGGTGTTGCCATTGAGATTCTTGACATAGTTATAGAATGCTTTGTGGCTGACCCTAGAATCAGTGGCAATTTTGTTTTTGTAGCTAGCTTTGGAGGATCTTATAAGGGATCTCAGCTTCTTACTGAGGCTAACCAGGGAGCTCCTCCACTCATAGGATTTTACTCTGTTTTGCAACAAGTTTCTTCCTTCTGTTGTAGAGTTTATTTATGGCAGGGGACGACCAGATTGGCTTCCTTTTTTGGAGGATAGCGTCATGGTTCTGTTTGGGATAGCACTATCTATGCAGTCATGTAAGTGCTTATAGAGTGCATTTGTGTAGGTTTCAGCAGTATTGTCCATCTGTATGGGTGTCATGAAGTTTGCCACTTCTGTCTTAAGAAGTATGAAGTTAGCTTTGGAGAATTTTTTTACCGTGGTTTCCTTAATGGGGGTGAGGGGTGTAATATGGATATCTAGTGTGATTAGCTTATGGTCATATCTGACCAATGAGGAGTTGACTTCAGGTGTGGACCACCGGTTACTGATGTTGGTAATGACTAGGTCTAGGATATTGTTAACCCTGGTGGGGGTGTGTGGCTAAGTTGATCCAGGGCATTGGAACTTATGAATTCCAGGAAGTGTTGAGTGAAGGAGTTGTTACATGAGTAGTTTTCCCAGTTAATGGTGGGGTAGTTGAAATCGCCCATTATTAGGGTATTTGGTTGAACCCTAATATTTTCCAGTATATCAAAAAATGAGGAGTGGGAATACTGGGGCATGGATGCGGATCTGTAGCAAGCTACAATTGGGATTGCAGTTTTGCCCAAAGTTAGTTGCACTTGGATAACCTCGGATGAATTATGCTGAGCAAATAGCCTGGGGATGTGGATATTCTTAATGAATAGTTAGTTTACTCATAGGTTCGTTAGGGAAATACTAGGGTAGCTGTCCTTGCTAGCCATTTTAATACTAGACAATTTCCCTTTAGATGCTTGCATTAACATATCCCATTTGGTGTTAGACTGGCTTTACTTATCCTATGGTTGATAATTATATTTTACCCCTAGTGTGAATAACTGGGCACCATGCCATAGATAATTTGAGGGGACCATTGCATGGAGTAAAGCATTTAGGAGCTGCCTGTGTTCATTAGTAGAACAAGCAGCAGTGCTGGGGTACATTTTCAGATTTCCCATCCATAGATCCAAGTTGAGCTTCAATATGTGCAGGGATGAGCTTTGTTTTATATGGATGGGGAGCCAATTCCTGAACAGCGGTATCCTCAGTGAGACATCTCTGTTCACCCAAAGTATTCCACTGATGTTATGGAAGAGGTTTAGATCCCTAGAAAAAAGTAATTCTGATGCCATTTGACTTGCTGCTGAGCAGTAAATCCATCAGTATTGAGTTGGAGGATGTCTTATATGGCAGACACGTCACCTCTTAGCAGTATGTTTATGCAAAGTATAGTGACAGGGCTTTGAGCCAATCCATGTAAGACATACTGTTTAGGTCATATATCCTTTTAGTAGGGTATATCTGTGGTCATTCCAGTTGTTAAAATGCATCTGGACAGATACATGCCAAAGGGGGCATTATACTCAATGACTTGCCTAATGAGGGCTGAGTAAAGGAAGGCAATAGCATCCCTACATCTAGACAAATCCCATTCTTTATAAGCTGTGCAATGCAGAAGGACTCTGTAATGACAATGGACACATTTGCTCACATATAATTGCAAATCATCTTAACATCCACACTAGAAGCACATGATGGGACACAAAGATGCAATTTGCCCTTGCATGTAAATGCTGTTCAAAAGACAATTCTTGAAAAATGATAAAGATGCAATGAAGGGGCTACCTGCAAAGATATATACAACAAATAATGCCCCTGCAGCATGAGAGTTATAGCGAAATAAGAGACCACCCAGAAGCGTTTCCCTTAACTCTCAAACGTTAAAAATCTCAACAGTGACCCTTAAAATCATAGCAGAAGGCAAACATCTACCTATCCAGATTTTCACAAAATGTCCACATTTTTCCCTCATTTTTGCTCTGCTTATCATAAAACTTCTGTTTTTCTTGAAATTCATTAAGGATTGAAGTCAGTTATAATGACAGCCATTTGAGTTTCAGACTTCATATCCTTCAGAAAAATGCATGCTAATGCAAAACTCTGTCTTCTAGCAACGTTCTAAGTTTATAATGCTTTATACACTCAAAAACTTCCTCATCAATGCCACTAAAGCTACACTTGTCAATATTTATTTATCTCTTCCCCACACTTCTTTATGGCACTCCCATCTTTACTAACCTTCAGGCATCACACAAATTCAAAACTTGAACACTGCTATAGCAACATTGCTAGCTCTGCAGCAAATGCCCCTTTCAGAACCCACCACAGTATAACACTAAAAAGCCTAAACTGGTTACAACTACCTCATCAACTAACATATAAACAGCTTCTTAGTACCTATAAAATTATCTGGAACCAATCTGCTTGTCCAGCACTAAATAACATTCAACACAACAGTCTTCCCTCTTGGTCATTACAATACAATGACCAAAATCTCCTGTCTGTTCACAAACATATGAAATCTGCTGGATATTGTCTATACTCATGCCATGTTGCTAAAACCTGGAACTCTTTGTCACAAAAGGAGATACTGCCAGCCCAGCTAGCTGAAATTTTGTAAATAATTATATGCCATTTGTTAATATTACCATGATTTATATAGAAGTGCGACACAAGGAGATTCTACCAGCACAGCTGTCTAGAATTTTATAAATGGTGATGTGTCATTTGTGAATGTCGACATGCTTCATGTAAGGTGCTTGTGTTACAACTGTATTAGAACTGTATGTTATGTGTATATCAAACTACTGGTACAAGCATGTGTTGAAAAGGTATTTTACAAAGAAGAGATATTTTATAAAGTACTGAGCTAAAATGTAACCACAGCATGCCCTATTGGAATAGAACATAAGTGTATATACACTATTGCAACTGTTTATATATATATATATGTATATATATATATATATATATATATATATATATATATATATATATATATATATTAATAGGAGAAACTGGAACACAGAAGGTCAACTTGCAAAACTTCAGAAAAATAGTTGAAATTAAATTACTTTATGGCTGGGGCCATAAAAAAGATGTTCTCTTTCAGTTTCAGTGCAACAGGAGGCATAATGTCTGCACTAGAAAAGTTTTTTGTATTTCTTTAAATGTGGAGGAATGTAAATTATTTTACGACTTCCACGATTTTCCAAAAAGATCTGACTTTTATGTATTTTTACAGGTAGATGGTGAAGGCTATCAGCTGCATCAATTGTTCTTTTTCACCTGGGATAGAGTCAGATGAAAAGAAGTTCTGTATGTTGTCTTTGACTTGATAGCATCAGCTGGAAGACTCATTCACCACATCTGCCTTGCTTGCTCTGTAAGTAAGTTAACTAGGGTACAGTAATTCTTTCTGATAAAGTCAGGAATATAGCAAAGCTTAATTTTGATGTTTTTCTTTTTTTATTTGAGACTGTCCTGCAATGTTGGTTTAAATATTTCCTTTAATTTTGAACTCTGGTGTTACTGTGATTATATACTGAGTATTTTATTGTTCTTTTATTATTTATTATTAAATATATTTAAACATTTCACTGTGGCTGATATTTGTGAGACATATTTAAGTTCTGAGAATACTTGCATATTTGTTTGGTGACAATGTGTATGCCACTCCTAATACCCTTGCTCTTGGTCAAACTACCATTTGTAACAAACACTTTGAAACACTTCCTAGCCAAAAGCTGACTCTGTTCTTGCTCAACACCAAGAAAAACTATATCCTTAAATGTGAGCAAACGCCTTCTTCATTCACTTCCTTATCTCTATCAATTTCTCTTTCATAACTTTCTCTCTAAATATATCATAAGCCTGTTTTTCTCTCACATCGTATTGCACTTCCTGTTTGTATAATATTAACTTATCTTTAATTTCCTTATAAACTGGCTAAAATTCTTTTATTAAATCATTGTCATCTAACTTATATCTATTCTTAACCAATGTTTTTAGATTATGTCTAATCTGGTATAATTATTTAAATTTTAGTTGTTTTTTGTGTTATTTTTAAAGACTCTAAAATGATAGTTCTTAAAATGTTTTGTAATACTTTTGGATTATTTCTCCCTAGGCCTCCGCTGAAAATGGGCTTCTACTTAGTCGGACTTTCCTGGTAACCAAATGCCAGTAAATAAATAAATAAATACATTAATTAATTAATAAGAGGAATAATTAAAATATGTCCCAGAGTTTGAGCCTTTGCCCCCAAGCTGTTTTTGTCTTTGCCCACATTTTTTCCATAAAGAGGGTATGAAATATGGCAGAGGGTAAGAAAGAGGAGCACTTTATTTTTCACAATACGGGACCAGATTCCAAAAGCAAGATGCAGACAGTGCAGTGCATTGAAAGATGGTGTCAGTGAAATAGTGTTAGATGCGATTCCATATTTGAGATATCCTATTTGCAGTGGTATAGGACTCCCTAGCACACCCTGATAAAATCTGTACTGTCTGTTAGCTCAACTGGTTAAGCAATGTAGCAGTGTTGAGTGATTGAAAGTTCAAAGGATGCTTTATCCAACTTGCATGTACATTAATTTATTTTCAATAATTCAGCAACTGTGATTCTGTTGTATGGTTTGGATTTGCTGTATTAAAACATCTATACATTTTATTGTCAGAGTGCATTAACACCTACAACTTGTAAGCCGTGGATGACTATGCATTTCTTCTTTATCTGCATCATTTTGAGATTATTCTGTGTTATGCAGTTTATTGAAAAATATCTTGTTGCGCTATAATTGCAGTAATTATGGAAAAACTTAACTGACCAAGTCAGTTTTAAATGTTTAGCGATGACTGTAAACATTCACTACTTTCTAGATGAATTAGGGATGTGTGAGCAATGCAAATGGACAAGCATAAAATATGATTGGGTTATGCAAGTATACTTGTTTTCAAACCAGTGTGCATATGGAATCCTTATCACTAAGTACAGTTGAAAGAGTAGTACTCTAGATGTGAAAAACTGAGGGGCTGCCAGCTCAGCCAGATAGAATTTTGTGGATAATTCTATGTCATTGTGAATATTAATATAATCCAGAGGCTTGTTTTACAAATGTAAAGAGAACTATATGTTATGATTAAAGTATATGTTGTACTGAGCTTCAAAAATTTAACCACAGTGCACCCTGCTGGAAGAAAGCTGTTAAATAAAGAATTTTACAACTGTGTTTGATCTCATCAGCATCCATTATGTACATATTGATCATAGGTTCCACTAGGCTAACAACCACCTGGGTCTTTATAAGCCTAGCCATGCAACCCAACCCATTTTTTTCCAGAGTTCCTTGGATGCTTATATGGTGGGGTATGTTAGTAAACAGCTAGCTAAGGGTTATGTTGGGGTAGGGGGTGTTAGTTGAGGATTAATTTATTTACTGTCAACCTCTGTCCATGAAAGACATGGGGACCAGGCCAGGAGTGAATTTGCGATTTTATACAACAGAACACTTAAGTCACCACAGATAGAGAAAATACCAAAATGTATTAGATCAGAAGCTAAAATGCTTTCACTTAAAGCTTCATCAGGTATACAACAAGCAATTAATAGGACAAAGTTGCATAAATAACCTACCACAATCACATGATATTTAAAATATTCATCGTTTAGAGTTCATGTCAATCAATCAAAGCATGCTATATTTAAAAATAAAGACTACACTTTTTAAAAACTGGTTTCAGGGAATTATGTTCATTCAAGCCTGGAGAGTGATTGATGTGAAGCCAATTTATCCATTTATTTTTAGCAATTACCATCCTTAAATTAATATCACCACCTCTACTATCTGGAACTATGAGTTCTAGTACCATAAATTTAAAAGAATGTGTCAAATCATTATTAAGGATATTCTGTGTAATGCATTAGTCTGTATGTTTCTCCTAATATCATGCAAGTGGTTCCCAATATGTTCGTTTAACTTTTGATCAGTTTTACCTATATAAAAACAAATGCAAGCTTGATATTGAGTGAAGTACACTAAGTGCTTTGAGTCACAATCATGATAGCTTTTGACTGTAAAAATTATTTCAGATATAGGATATTTAAAATAATTTCACTTTAAAATGGTATGCACTGTTTTTCCCTCATCCACGACAATGGTGACCCTCTCAAAAAAGTCTACCAGGTTAAGTAGGCAAGACCTTCCCTTAACAAAGACAAATTGGGATGGATCCAGTGTCTGTAGATTCCCAATGTCTTTGTTGATAATTTCCATGATAATTAATTCCATGGCTTTGTATATTAGACTTGTCAGGCTGATGGGTCTGTAGTTCATATGGTCATTTGATGGTCCACATTTCTGAAGAGAGATGATTGTTGTGGCCCTATATTCACCAGGCATGTAACCTGCTCTGAGGCTGTACTTGAACAGTGCCTCAAGTGGTCTTGCTAGGTCCTGTTTTAGGCTATTTAGGAGACAAATGGGGATATTGTTGGGGCCCACTGAAACAGTGTTTTCTGGTCTTAGTGAGCACTTCCAGGACCTGCTGCTTGTTCATAGTTGAGGGAGATATGCTAGAAGGGATTTCACAGGGGGCAGTGGAGAGGAGTGGGGGTGAAGTTACAGCTAAATTTATCATCCACTAGATTTGCTATGTCACCCTGTTTTTTTAATTTCTCCAGGTCTTTTGTGTTTCTAGGCAGGAATGGACTCTATTACTTAGTCAAATTATGATTAAAGTATATGAAATGAATATTGTTTCAGTCTTTGATGTTAGCCCGAAGAGCACTTTGCAACACCCACAATGTACCCAGTAATGATTCCTTCTGCAATTCATATGGAGTTACATGTATTGGTAACATATTGAAGTAAGACTGTACATTCCTTTTTATAAGACCCATTGCTCCTACTACTATGGAACTGTCTAGGCATTCTTCTTCCACAATACCCTAATTTCTGCCTTCAAGTCCTGGTGTTTCATGATTTTGTGTCTCTCTCTACGTAAAACGCTGTAGTCACTGGGTGTAACCTGTTCAGTGATCAATGCTGCTTTTGTCTTCTTTTCATGGACTACTATATCTGGTTTTCTCACATCTATTTTTTGAACTGTCTGTAATGGGTGATCCCATGTGATACAAACTTCATCATTTTCTATAATGCTTTGGGGGCACGTTTCCAGTGTTTTTCAGTTACTTCTATATTATAATGTTTGCACAATCCCCAATGTAGTATTCTTGCCACATTATTATGCCTTTCAGTATACAATCATTCTGCTATTATTATATCATAACCAGCAACAAGATGTGTGACTATTTCCAATTTTGTTTTACAAAACCTACATTTGTATGTTTCTCCCACATGTTCAATGGACTTTGTAAACCAATGTGTACTTAGTCCACTATCTTGGGCTGCCAATATTAACCTTTCGACTTTTGGTTTAAATTCACTTCTCCTTAACTATTTCTGCATTCAGTCCTGATCAGCATGATGTTGTTCCAAGAATTTTCTGTACTTGTAGTTGTATTTATGCATTTTCTACATTTCTTGCCTTCACGTATGATCCTTCACCTTATATTCTTTCTTTTGTCTTTTGGCATATTCTGTTGCTGCTTGATTTTTATCTATTTTTGGTTTGATTTCCATTCCTGCTTGATACTGATGCGCTTCCACTAAACTAAGCAGAGAAGTCATCTTAGATTTATTCTCCTCATGTTTTAAAACTTTCACTTGTGAAGTCAGCAGGTATGTATACAGTCCTACAATTGCAGCTCTGTACATGTAATAAATTTCAAGGAGGTCAATACCTCCTTCAGAATGGGAATATATAGTCTTGGTATACAATAAATTGTATAAATCATTTGATAAGCAGGAAGCATCCTTCTTGTTTTCCTGTCCAGCCAATACAACACCACCTGGGACCAGTCACTCACTGCAAAACTGTAAGTTGGGACAGGAAGAGCAATTTGGTTTGTTGCTTGGACTTTGTTCCTAGATGTCAGTGCTGTTTTCAGTATTAATTGTAGTCTTCTAAAATATTCCTTACTAAATTTTATTAGCATTTGTTCATGTTTTATTGTTGATCTTTCATCAATTCCCAAATATTTATAAACTCCCTCTTGCTCAAGTTATTTTATATCACATTCTTGACCCAAGCTGATGTTTGATTTATGCTGCAGCTTTCCTGCTTTATTGGTTACTTTTGCACATTTATCAAGTCCAAATAATGTTCTTATATCACCTGAAAAAGTTTTGACCACTTGCAGTTGTGTTTTCAATTCTTAAAACTATACAGCTTTAAATTATCCACAAACTGAAGAGGAAAAGTCTTTGAACTTTATTTTCTGGGTATCAAATTAGAGCCACAACCTGATCTGTTAAATAGACAGCTTAATGAGTTAATGGCAAGACAAAAGAGCAGCAATGACAAAGAGTCACCATGAAATATCTCCCTTTGAATTGTTTCCCTGAAATAATAATTTGTCCTTTATTATGGCTTAACTGCAAAGTGGTTTTCCACTGTCTCATGGTCACTGTAATGTAATCGATAAGTGTAGTGTGTTTCTTATACAGGCACTCTTTTATCCATGAATGTCAAATACTGTCAAATGCTTTTTTGTGATCTATCCATGCCATACTTAGATTCTTAAATTCTTTTACAGTTCTCCATTATGACTTTAACAACAAATGATTCTTTATTCCACATAACCTTCTTTTGTTAGCATTTTGTTGTATTGCTATGATTGAGTTTTCTTCTAAATAACTATAAACTCTGTCAGCATAAATTCCAGTGTATGGTTTATACAGCGTCGGAAGGCAAGTTATTGGTCTATAGTTTTTAGGATAACTTGCAAGTTCACTCTTAAGCAATAGTATTGTTGTTCTTGTAATTAACCTGGTTGGTGTCTGTTCAGGTTGTGCATATAAATAGTTCTTACTCATGGCTAAATCTTTATGTAAAGGTGTTAAGACTTTTAGCCAGAAATTAGATACTGCAGCTGGGCCTGGGGTTTTCCAATTAGGAGCTTTTCTTAACTTTATTTCAATTTCTCTGACCATTACTTTATTCCATTTCATATCCTGTACATTTAAACTTCTTATCATTTCTTTTACTTCTTCTATCCATTCAGTATTTTTGTTATGTTCCACAGGTTATTCATAGATATTTCTCCAAAAGGTATCTATTTCTTCTTTTTTGGTGGTGTTTCAATTCCTTTTGCCTTGTTTCCCAATTCTCCATAAAACTTTTTTGGGTCATCAGTAAATTGTTCATTTTGCACTGTTCCTTTATATTTATCTGCATATCCTCTAAGTTTTTCTGCCTGTGCTGATATTTTAATTCTTCTAACAGTGACACTGCTTTATAGTTTTCATTATTTGTTACTTCTGCGATGGCACTTGATTTTTCCCCTTCCATTCCCCTACTGCCCTGTGTTTTGTGGTAGGACTTTATCTGTTATTAATTTAGCTGCACAGTAATATATCCTATTTACTTCTGTTGTAGCACATGCATCTCTGTGAACAGTCCTAATTACTGTGTTTATTTGTTTTATCAAATGTCTATCTTTTTCGGTTTTGTTGACTTTCTTAGTCTATTTCATTCATTGATCTTAATATGTCTGCCCATCTCTATTAAATCAAGCAACTCTTCTCTTAGATCATTTTCTTCTAAACTGTGGGCACATTCTTTGCTCTCCATTTCCTGCAGGCATTCTACAGAAAGTTTCAGATCATCTTCCTGTGCCACATTCTCTTTAGATCAGTAATGGCTGTGCCATTTACCACTGGTTCTGTAAATTGTTGAAAATTACCTTTAAGATTCCTGACATAGCTAAGGGAGGCCTTGTGATTGTCCTTAGCCCCTGAGACTCTCATGACCTCATAATTGTCATTGTTGGGCTTTATTAGACCTCTTAGTTTCTTATTCAGTTGAATTATAGAGCTCTTTTCTCTATGAGAGTTGCTGTTTCTGATTTTGGCTATGACTTTTTTTCTTTTGTTATATAGCCTGTTAAGGGAAGGAGTCTATCAGTGTAATTTGTTTTTAGTGTTAGATTTGGGCTTACGTCTAGTAGGTACAGCTGCCTAAATGCAGCCATTTACATTAGGTTTCTGTAAATCTGCATAGTTAGCTGTGTTCTTGGGTTTTGGGGGTGCTCTGGACTTGACAAATGGTTACTTAATAGGATGTAGTTTGCTTTAGTAAAGTTCCTAACCATTACTGGTTTAGTTGAGTTTTCCAGGTTGATTTTGTTTGAGAGAGACAGTTTTGTGGTCTGACTTCACCAATGTGAACATGACATGGGGGGGGGGGGCAACGCTTTCCCTTTATGGTAAGTAATAGGTCTAATATGTTTGCTCTTCTGGTTGGAAAGTGCACTATCTGGTCCATTGCATTTGTGTTGATAAGGTCTAGGAACTTTGTGAGTTAAAGGCAGCGTACATGACCCAGTCTATAGAGGAGTAGTTAAAGTCTCCCATGAATAGGATATTTGGTTGGATAGCGAGTGCCTCTAGATTTGGTTGGATAGTGAGTGCCTCCAGCAGGTGTAGGTAACAGTTGTGTGTTTCATGGGTCATAGAGAGAAATTTGCAGCTGGCCTGTACATAGTTGGGAACCTTGTCTATGGAGACTTGAACATTGATGAATCCCAGGGCATCATCCTGTTTAACCGGCCTAGCGTTGTATTTGCTGATAATGTCTGTCCTTGTCGGTGCTGTGGTTGGTCTAAATGTGTGGAAGGCACTGTAGCCTTCCACTGTCAGAGTTTGTTGCATATTACTGTGAGGTAGTCTTTTCTACAAGATGAAATTGTAAGGGATTCCTGCATTTAGGTAACAGCTGTTATTCTGGCAGTTAGTACATAGGGCTAAAGTGTCCTTTTATTAATGAGCTGCTTTCTGTGGCAAAAGCGCAGGGTTTGAATCTTTACACCTTCATTTACCTACTGTATGACATTGAGCAAGTCACTTAATAAAACAGTGGTTTGGAACAATTGACAATTTGAGCTAGGCTCCTTCATGGTCTCCTGGACTGCAAGTCTAGTAGCTATGAGCCTCTTGTCATTGTTTGTCAGCCATCTCCTATTGCATAGCTTATGTAGTTCAGGAAATGTTATGGTGTTATAACCATCACATCATTTTTAAATTCAACATATGTAATTTACTCTTAAAATTCAAAGATGTTTACCAGCAGCCACATCTCCATTAGTAATAGCTCTCTTTAATGTAGAATTATTCTGATGACTTTTACTTCTGCAGAGATTGCACATGACAGTAGCATAGCTAACATAGGGAAGAGGGGCAACTGCCCCGGGTGTAAAGTCTTGGGAGGTACAAGCAGTCATTCTGGATCTCTCTTTTATTCAAAGTCAGTATTGCATTTGTGGTCAGTTCTGAATGCTGTAGTGCTCATTGTTTGGTCTAAACTGAAGCAACTGCTTGCTACATTGTTGCAAGTTTACTACAGTTTAAAAGTAGAACAAAAGCAAATCTCTCTCTCTCTTTTTAAAATCAAACCTGAGTGCAGTATCACTCTGTGCAGGCAGGATATAAACTGTAGCAACTATTTGCTACATTTGTAACAAACAGTTTGCTACAGTTTAAAACAATAACATTTTTTTTCTTAAACTAAACCATAAGTGCAGTAGTGCTCCATGCAGGACTGGTACAAACTGTAGCAACTGTTTGCTGCATTTATAGCAAGTAGGTTGCTACAGTTTAAAATATTTTTTTTTAATAAAATCAACAGAAGGAGGATCAGGGGCAAGACACAGAAACAGGACCTGGATGGTTGGGCAGGAGGGGGAGAGGACATGTTGCACATCTGGCCATCTCCTGGTAGGTGTATCTTTTTTTTTTTTTTTTACTCAAGGGAAGAGTGGGGGAGATTTCAATGTAAATGTAATATATATTTTTTGCTCACTTGAAGAGCTGAGGGGGTAGGGCACTGCCTCGTGGAACTTGCACAGGGTGCTGGTTGCGCCAGCTATACTTCTGCATACTGATTTAGTATATGCTATCAAGTGGCTAAAATTTTTTTGCTATTATACCTACTCTTTTACTTAAACAATGTTGCATTTGGCTGGATCTTATGGTGAAATCCTAGAGATCTTAACGGAGTTCAACTAAAGCTACCAATAACCCAGGTACACATAATCTGCGACTGGGCAGATGCATTTTCAATGAATGTATCAATGCATTTTCAATTAATGTGAGCTTCAAGGGAAGAGAAGTTTATTGTTACTCATGGTGAAATCTGTTTTCAATGTGCAACTGTTTTGTTTTGTTTAGCAAATGGTCATCAGTCTTTGTAATGTAACATTTGAAATAAACTTTTTAAATGAAGTACACATCCTTGTAATCATTTTAGCACTAATATGCACACTGACCGTTTTGAAGAGTGCTTATGGCAACTGGTGAAAGAAAGAGGGGGAGAGAGACAAGTAATGGAATGCTAGAATGGCTGTGGGGTGGGGGGGGGGGGGTGGCTTGGTCCATTATCCCATTTAAGGCCCTATTTGACCATGATCCAGTTCTGATCCAGCCTGATAACACTAGGTATTTTGAGCCAGTGTAGTAGCTGTTTCTTGATTACTGTAAACTCTTTATTGCTACCTCACAATAACTCAGTATGTGAGATGTGTAAGTATTTACTTAACTAGGAGGCTACCTTCCCACTACAGGGTACATTTGCTGAGCTCAGCACACATACACACACAACACAGAGCACTTCCACTAAATCAGCTTATGCTGAAGTTGGTTAGAGAACACTGCCTTAGAGTCCCAGGCTAAAGACTAAGAAAGTTCAGGCTTTCATTCACACAGCAGCACACATACATTCACTCTTCACATCCACAGGCATTACACATACCTATACATTTCTCAAGGATGTAAAATGATGTTTCTCAAGACTCCAAGCTCTAATGATCCACTTTTACTGCTTTTAACTAGGGTAATGTTTTAGTAATAGGTTATTTTTTTGTCAGGCATATGAACACTACCCTCATCAGAATAAAAAAGAATAGGGTGACAGTTAGATGACTTTCTATAGTCAGGTTCTGGGATGTAATAAGGGTTCTTGGATACTTCCATCTTGACAAATCCAATTATGATGTGATATTGATCCACCTGAGGGTGAATGACTTTAGATGCTCTATCCAGAAAGACTTGCAGAAGGATATGATTGGGTTTGCTATGCAAGTGTCTGAAGCAGGAAAGGCACTAGTTTTATGCTATCACCCAGAATGATGCCAAGATTCAATGGCAGGATAATTGCCTATAATAATTGTGTATGTAGCTAGTATCATTCTAGGGGATCCAGTATGTGTCAGCTTGTAAGAAATAGTACCTCTCTCTTTCAAGGCTTTTGCATTCTGCCTAAACCCTTTGCTGCCTCCATTGTGTCTTTTTAGGCAGAGTTCAACCGATGGATATTCCATCCTAATAAATTCTAATTTGGAACACATTAATGTGGCTGTACTAATTGCCAAGAGTTTTAACAAAAAAAAAAACTGCCTGAACTTGAGGCTCTCCTGCAACCTGAATACAATCATACATGTACAGTTACAGAGACATGTTTTCAGAGCAATGAAAGTACTCCCTCTGATTTAGGTATGGTGCTCATCATGTCTTCAGAACTACTGGCAACTGTGGTACAGTATCAGTATCTGTCAAGGATACCATCGGCTCATGCAAGATTCCTTGGGACACCATATCTAGATGATCAAATTGCCATAAAGAAAACTAATTACCACTTCACTTCACACTAATTATAGAACATCCCCTATGCCCCCTTCTAGAGAGTGGCACTATCACACACATTATTTGAAATCTTTATTAACCCCAGCACCTTTCTACCCAGGGACACCAACTATCCATCAATAAACTAGCTGAACTACACTGCCAATAGTCATCATGCCTAACACGTCCTTGACAATATCAGTCCTAACTATATTTGCCATTAGGCCCCAATGCCCGTGATGTAGTCCTTATAAAGAAGGACACTTCTTACACATCTCCATGTGTATCATCTTGCTTTATTAAATCAGACCATAAATTAGTGCTTTTCCTTTAAAAGTGGTGATACTTCCCCTTTAAATATTTCTATGTCTAGGCACTTAATCAAAAGTAAACATTCTTCAGTTACTTGAAAACCAGAATAAATTTCCCTGTATTCCTTTTCAAACTGGCCCCATTGCTAAAGCTGCTGGTTATACCTCTGACTTCTACTTCCACTTAAATATTTGAATTGATAAGGCAGTCCTTGAATGCATCAATTGTAATGATAAATTAAAAAAAAAATCCCTGTGGTGAAAAACTTATATAAATAAATTACATAATAAGAGAAATAAATTAGTGTATAAGAGGTCTCATTCTTTCAACTTTAAGTGCACACTTTAGCAAATTAGGAAAAAGTTTGAAGGAACTAATAGGAAGCTCAGAGCTGAGTATGAACTTAAAGTAGTCACTAAAACAAAAATGACCAGAAGTATTTATTTAACCACATCAGGAAGTTAAGAACTAACACTGAACAATAATAGGAGCTAGTCCACCAAAACACTATGCAGTCTGACCCACAAGAAATAATATCCTAGCCGACAAATTTAGTACAAATTTTACTCCACAGTTATAACTATATCACAGATTCCACACTTCTAGCCACCTTATTTAATTATATCTTCTGATAAGAAGGAAAAAATAATAAAGACAACAGATGTCAGCCCATGTCATTTTATTCCATTATACTGCGATGGTGGTAATGCGGTAGCGTTGTCGCCTCACAGTGAGATGTTGTCCTGTTCGATTCTCAGCTAGAGTGTCTTCTGTGTGGAGACATGTGTGAATGGGCATTCCTACTTTGAAGGTTGTGCGTCAGGGCCAGCAACTCGGCATGTATAAATCTACTGCCAATCATTAGCGGACCGGAGATCCGCTGTGGCGACCCCTAACTGGGAAAAGCCGAACGATACAACAACTCAATTAAACATATACTGAGTGCCTCAGCTAATGCTGTCATCGAGTAAAAAACTCTGTTAAACTAAAAATGCACACACACACACACACACACACACACACACACACACACACATATATATATATATATATATATATATATATATATATATATATATATATATATATATACAGTTCTACTTTAAAAGGTTGACTTACCAGAACACTGACTCCTGTAACAGGAAGACCACAACAGCGATGGTTTACATCAGCGAACTCCCGGAACAGTGAATTTTGCCTCCGGGAAACTAACCACTTGGCCACCACTGATGAACTTTGCCCTTTCCTCCACTATAGTGAGATCTCAGAGTTGGTATAGTTACATAGGAGGTGTGTGGGGGTGAAGCCCCCCACTCCAGTGGGTTTTATTATTTTATTTTTTACAATACAGTGGGTTTAATTTACAAATTATGTTATATTCCTCAGTGGCGGCCAAGTAGCTAGTTTCCCAGAAAATAATATAATTTGTAAATTAAACCTGCCATATTGAAAAAAATAAAATAATACATAAATAAAACCCACCGGAGTGGGGGGCTTCATTCCCCCACACCACCCCATGTGTTGGGGTGCACTCTCCTACCTAACTATACCAACTCTGAGATTGCACTACAGTGGAGGAAAGGCAATAGTCAGTGGCGGTCAAGTGGTTCGTTTCCCAGAGGCTCAGGGAGTTTGCTGTTGTAAATTGTCACTTTTGTGGTCTCGCTGTTACAGGAGTTGACGTTCTGGTAAGTCGACCATTTACAGTAGAACTATATGTGTATGTGTGTATATATATATATATATATATATATATATGTATACATGCATATTCATGAAGGTACGCTGCTGTGCTGTAATACAGACACGGTTCTGTGTATATGAGTGCAGGGGGGTGTCTAACAGCAGTGTTCTCATAATACACATGCCCCCTGCACACCAGAATTGCTGTACAGCAATTTAAAAAAGTGCAAGAGATCACTCATCACACCTCTCAACCTGTTAGAGTCAGAAATCTGGAGAAAGAAGGACAACTTTTAAATATTGCTAGTACAAACTTAGAAAGTTGATAGAATAACAGGTTTTGCATTAGCATGAATCATCGGAAGGGTATGAAGTCTAAAACACACACCTCCCAACCCATTAGAGTAAGAAATCTGGACAAAGCCAAAAATTAAATTAAAAAAATTAAAGGTTTTAATTTATTTTTTATTATTAGTACGGAATAAAGTTTAAGCATAGCTGCTCGGGTTTGCCTGTCATGCAGCTATGCATAGCAGCATTTAAAATTCGAAAGAAGTTAAGTAGAACTATACACAGAAAAAAAGTAAAACTGGAATACCGTACTGGTTAGAGCATTTGCCTAGCATGCAGTCAGGCACCGTTCAAGCCCCATTGCAGGCCATACATTTTCATATGTGAAACACATCCAAAATGTATTTTTAATAAATAGGTAGTGAATATATTATGTATATGTTAACCAGGGTAGTATAGCAGCTCCAAATGTGAGGTGTCACTGAAATTAAAAGTTTAAATAATATTTAGCATATCCAAGCGGATTTGCGCACTGATAAGCAGGGCATAGCATCTACCTTAATAAGCAATGGGCAACCTTGCTAAGTGTGTTTGCCCGGTGCTCAGCTAAGCCTACACAGATTAAGCATGTATTGATTTAACCAAGTTTTAGCAGTGCTTAGCTCCACGTAAACTGCTTAAAACTGCTTTAATCACCCTGTCACCATCAGCCACTCTTTTGGCCAGCAACAAAATAATCAATCCTGCCCAGTCTTAACAATGTACCACTACTCCATCTGAGCTATACTACCAAATGTTTTCTTTTTTAATATATCATTCAATACAGGTATAGAATACTGTGGAACCAGTCATGTTTATAATATATAAATATGCAAATATGGATGTGTATGGTGATAGATACAAATGAAAAGTGCATACATCAGATATATGTAGCTGTGCATACGAAAATAGACATATAGAATATGTACATATATATCATAAAATAATATATATGTGTAGATACCAAAAAGAAATATAGTGATATATAAGTAGTCATATACGCAAACAAATATATATATATATATATATATATATATATATATATATATATACATATATACATATATATAGAAATATATCTATACACAGATAAGTATATATTAACATAATATATACATATTAATAAATATATATCTATATCTATATATATATATATATATATACATACGTATATACATATATATGCATCTATATATATATATATATATATATATATATATATATATATATATATATGTATGTATATATATATATATATATATATATATATATATATATGTGTATATATATATATATATATATATATATATATATATATATATATATATATATATATATATATATATATATATATATATATATATATATATATATATATATATATATATATATATATATATATCTGCACATAACATGTACTGGAGTCATACCTAGCACCATACCTCTCCATCCCTAAGTGCAACAGATCTGGACAAAGGCTGCAAAATGGGGGGGGGGCAATGGACCAACACTAGTGACACAATGTACGTCCTGCAGGCATAAATGTAGAATGTTGCTACAGGAACAGGATGTGTGTCAGCATACATGTTCAGAAGGATGTCAGTTTTGAAACTGTAATGTATGTTATCATATACTGACGGAAATCCCCACGTGATCACAGTGATTTACCACAGGAAGGAATAAAATTATACTGTGCAACAGACCAGAAATATGGGCAATAAATGTGGACAGTCTGGAACAATCTGGCTGGTTGACAGGTATGGTCAGAGCAGCTTAGTGCAAGAAAGCAGAACCAAGCCTGACAAGAAGGGGGGGGGGCATGAAAATGTGGACATATCTGAAATACCAGTGTAGTTGAGCTGACACATTTGATGCAGTAACACCCTCCTGTCTGTTCCAAAATCTATTGAGTGGAATAACACAAGTCCAAAGCCCAGTGACCTCTCAGTAGTTACCCACATAAATCTTCACATTCTCCCACTGCTGTGTCAGAAATTCACAACACTTATGGGGCCAGGCAACACTTACATCTGCCAAATATCTGGACATGGAAAATACACCGAGCAGCTACTAGCTAGCCATGTCAACAAGCAATATCCAAACTACAGGCAGACTGACACAACAAAAAAGCAATCTTGCTATGAGGGAATACACATGTAATTGCAACTATACCAGGCACTCCAGGGATGTAACAGCACTGAGAAACAGACAGCAGTGTGAAAGTGCATACAGTATAAGGAGTGTGTGAACTAAACTATCAGTATGTTTGACACTCACACACTACCCCTACATATACTGGCCTGATACACAGTGTAGTATGATGCCTGACTGTGTTATGGGGCATGTCCCCGTCTTACCCTACAAAAATGTAACACTTGATAGATCACCAGAAACTGGATCAGCATGCAAAGTCAGATAGAAAAGAAAACATAACACTCACATCTACCACCCCCCAATAAAGAACATATTCACAATACACTGCTACACAATCCTGACAGTCTGTCAATAATAGCTGGAAATACAAAGACCCCCAACTGTACACACTCCCAAAGAATGTCCAGGGCTTGTCATCATATATAAGGCCTCTTACACATAAAAGGTCTAGCAGTCTGATACCTAACTGGGATGATATTAGGAATTACGTCACTAAGTAATGGTATACCATATCTGTATGTCTCTTACTGCATGATATATGGCCGAAGTCTGATATACTCATGGACAGCGGTCTAAACACAAGTCTATGATAGAGATATTGCTGTTATAAACTGAGAAAGTCGCTGGTGTAACAGGGATTATTGTAACATATCTGTTCTGAGCACTATGAAGTAAGAAACAAACATGGATGTTACCATTTACTGACTGCTATCCTACAGAGCATGCTACTGACTTTCCAAATTCAATAAATGTGTGAGTAACACACTGATAATAAGAGTACAAACTCTGGGCAGTCTGAGCTATATCAACCACATAATACTCTCAAGACTGCAAATCATGTAGAGCAGCCATATCCACACAAACCCTGTCAAACCAGCAGTACTTCAATTGTATAACAGCAATACTCACAGTCTGTCCCTGTGTCCGGAACATTTGTCCCTGGTGAGTCGGGCTGTCTTCACAGTCTCTGTTGTAAGTTGTTAGTACAACAACCTTCTGTGATGCTGTGTGGAACACACATGCATGTAAACCTCATCACAGGCAAAGAAAGGGCCGGCGCCTACATGAGGACCCAGTTATAGGACTGTGTTTTCCAGCTTTGGCTACAGGAATAATACCACAGCTGTTTCACATGGAATTAGCAAGTGTGTAACTCCAATTTGTGCACAGGCCATCAGCTGAACCTGAGCAGTACCTACAAAAGGCAAGCTGCTGAATCTGCAAAACAGATGTATAACCAACATCCGAGAGAGAGAGACAAAAAAAAAACAGCCAAAAATAAGAAGCCCAACAGGCAGATGAAAAAAGAAATCTTCACACCAGAAGAACATTCAGCAGCAACAGAAGAAAAAAATAGGTATGTCAAACGAGCATGCATGGAATGAACTGAAGTGGGGGTATGTAATAATGGGAAATAGGGAAGTTTAATATACATGTCCCAACAAGACTTGCTGTACGGACATATTGGCAAGCAGAACCTATGGCCATAGCATCTGTGTCTGTCTGCAGTGACATAGAATACAGCTCAGGCCCCTGAGACACCCCAGGAAAGGATGATACACATATGGCAAATACTGAAGTGTGTGTTGAACAATACTGACTGTGACACTGTTAGGCCAAGTAAACGGATTTCACACATATCTGATTTCTGATCTGTAAGGCTATGGAGTGAATCATTATGGAATTCATAAATGGTGAGATTGGGAACCTCAAGTCATTGGACCCCACACAGTTTGGCTTCGTCAAGGGCAGATCATGCCTCCTGAACCTGGTGGATTTCTTTAAGACAGTTACTCAGGCTATAGATAAGGGAAAGGAGGTACACATGACTTACCTTGACCTTGCTAAAGCATTTGACACCATTCCCCATTCAGGTATTATTGATAAGCTAATAAAATAAAACAAAGCACACCCAACCAGGGTCCAACTAAAACAACAAAAATAACAGTTCGGACCACTGCACACGGACAAGGTTCGTAGGTATTAATTTAACCTTTAATACAGACTAAGCGCTTTCACCATAAACATATGGCATCATCAGAGTAAATTCTTAAAACACTCCCATCATTTTATATAAAACACTAATTGATTAATTAAATAATTAATTAAATGATAACACACCCTTGCCAATGAGCCCAAGTATTGCACATTCAGATTTTACATAATTAATACAATGAAGAAAAAAATATATATATATAAAAATGAAAACACTATTTCTAATCTTAATAATTGTAAATAAATAAAAAATAATAACTAATACAAAAATTAAGAATCTAACCAACTAAATCTTATACGATTTTTGCTTTAGCACAGGCTTGAGCGAAATTTAATCATTCAGACCAGGCTCGTTCATGGCATTCAACCTCAATTGCCACTCCATCTCAAGAACAGCAACCCTATTACTAACATCACCCCCTTGATCCATGTAAACACGATCAATGATAAAAAAGACAAACTTTTTAAACTGCAAACATTTAAGACTGTGCAAGAACAGAGCATTGTGAACATCTTTGTTTTTAATTGCTCTTACATGCTCCATGACCCTGTCTCTTAATCTACGAGTGGTCATTCCCACATAGAATGCATCACAGGTACTGCAGGAAGCCATGTAAACCACATTCTTACTATTACATCTACATAGTCCAGGACAGGCCAAGGTACGTGCAAACCCTGCCACACATACATAAGCCCCTTCAGCGATAAATCTGCAGCTTCTACACGCTCCACACTTACCCATCCACAACCTTCTTGGCCTACTGCCCCTTTCCAATAAACTCTTAAGATTGTCCCCCTTACTAAATCAATCATTGGTGCTTTACCAACTATCCCCTTGATCTCACAACTCAAACAGTGATCCCATACATGCCTATCCGCTGCACACATTTCAGTAGCCTTCTCACTGTATTTCAAAACAAAAACCAGACCACACTTCCCACCTTCAACATCACTTTCATGCCCACTTTCCATCTCAATGGGCAAAACACCTTCAGTTACAAATATTTTCAAGATAGGAATATATATGGTCCGTCTCTTTTGGTAAACCTCTCTTTTGACCCTCAACAAGAGATTTAAAGGGTAACCCCGGTCAAGCAACAAACCTATTAAGTTGTAAATATCCTGCCTGAAGATGTTGTCATCACTCACTAGTCTCGAAATCCGCACCATCTGACCTTTTGCCACCCGGGTGGTTTACGTGGCTTCCTGCAGTACCTGTGATGCATTCTATGTGGGAATGACCACTCGTAGATTAAGAGACAGGGTCATGGAGCATGTAAGAGCAATTAAAAACAAAGATGTTCACAATGCTCTGTTCCTGCACAGTCTTAAATGTTTGCAGTTTAAAAAGTTTGTCTTTTTTATCATTGATCGTGTTTGCATGGATCAAGGGGGTGATGTTAGTAATAGGGTTGCTGTTATTGAGGTGGAGTGGCAATTGAGGTTGAATGCCATGAACGAGCCTGGTCTGAATGATTATATTTCGCTCAAGCCTGTGCTAAAGCAAAAATCGTATAAGATTTAATTGGTTAGATTTTTAATTTTTGTATTAGTTATTATTTTTTATTTATTTACAATTATTAAGATTAGAAATAGTGTTTTCATTTTTATATATATATTTTTTTTCTTCATTGTATTAATTATGTAAAATCTGAATGTGCAATACTTGGGCTCATTGGCAAGGGTGTGTTATCATTTAATTATTTAATTAATCAATTAGTGTTTTATATAAAATGATGGGAGTGTTTTAAGAATTTACTCTGATGATGCCATATGTTTATGGTGAAAGCGCTTAGTCTGTATTAAAGGTTAAATTAATACCTACGAACCTTGTCCTTGTGCAGTGGTCCGAATTGTTATTTTTATTATTGATAAGCTCACCAGCCTGGGCATAAACCCTTACGTCACAAGATGGATCGCAAACTGGCTCTCAGACAGATCCCATAAAGTATGAGTAGTGGGATCTATGTCCGAATCCAGACCAGTAACGAGTGGTGTGCCCCAGGGCTCTGTCCTGGGGCCCCTCCTGTTTGGCATATACTTCTCAGAAGTACAGGCAAGCACGGAAGATCTGTGGCTGACTACGTTTGTGGATGACTGCAAACTGGGTGCTATAATAGAGTCTCCAGCCAACATGGAGATCCTCCAGAAAGACCTAAATGAGACTGATGCATGGCGTCAAAGCCATGGTCTCAAGCTAAATGCAAAATAATGCGTAATAATCCTCTTTGGAAAAAACAGAGTACCCGCAAACTACAACATAGGAGATAATCCCCTGAAATCTGAAGAAGAAATAAGAGATCTGGGGACCCAAGTAGATAGTCAGCTTTCCTTTGATAACCATGTTGCCAAAGTGCTTAGAAAATCCTTCAATGTGACCCATCTGATCACGAAAGGGTTCGCATCAAGATCTAAGGATGTAATGGTGCCCCTCTACTCTTCCCTCATCAGACCGATTATTGAGTACAATGCACCAGTTGGAATGTACCTGGCTAGACATCTGCAGCAGCTGGAGAGACCACAGAGGTACCTAACCAAGAGGATTACTGGCCTCAAATAGTTGCCCTATGCAGCACGATTGAAAAAGCTAAGACTGTTCTCTGTTGCATATCGCTTTCTCAGAGGCTATCTCTGTCTAACATACAGAGCCATGTCCAACCCAGAATTCTGGAACATGCTCCATCTTAGCAAATCCAAATCTACTCGAGCTACATGCTCTAGGGATATAAACCTGAACACAACAATGAATAGAACATGCTGGAGGGATAGATTCCCTTCACAGAGATGTCCCTTAGTATGGAACACAGTCCCGATCTACATAAGACAGAGCCCCTCACTATCACTCTTCAAGAGGAACCTTGATGAGTGGATGGGTAACAGAAAGTTCACACCGGGGATCACACCAACAGCACTACTAAATAGGGGCCAAGGGTACTAGCTGCTAGTACAAGGGTCTAGGGAACTACTAAAGCGGCGATGAATACCGAACAATGTGGCTGGGCTAATATATGCCTTTGGGCAGATAGCCCAGTACCAACCTATGAACCTATATATCCAGATGTGAATTTTGAATACAACTATGTTATGCATGTTTGTCTCAGAAATGTCATGGAGCTGTACAGGGTAGTCGCATAGTGAAATAATGTCACAGTTGTGTGTGTTGGACTGCATGTGATATACCGAGCTCATACCATGCAACTGTCTATTGTTATGCACACTGACAGTATGTGTGCCTCAGATTTGTAGTCAGCTACTCAAAGACTTGTGTCATGTCTTGTAAATAATTGGCAACCTGCAAACAATGACATTACAACATCTCCCTCCCTCCCTTTTACTTGGCCATTGCTGTTTGGGGTCCCCACAACAGATCATCTTCACCCATGGCTTCTAGTCCTCTGCATATTGCTCTCACACACCATATACCTTCATGTCTGCCATCACCACATCAACACATCTTTTGTAGGCCATCTGCTGTCCCTGTAATCCGGCAGCCTCACTTGTTGCAAGATATACTCAGCATACCTCCTCAGCACATCCAAACCAACATAATCATGCCACAGTCTGGCATTGTCCCCAAACCATCCAACCTGGGCTGACCCACTAACACACATGTCCCTAATCCTAGCCCCCCCTATCACACACAGTGCAAATGTGAACATCCCAAACTCTGCTGTACCCAGCCCTGAATCCTGCCTGTAGTTACAGTCCCACTGTCTGCAACCAATATAATGCAGCCTGTCACACTACCCTCTTGTAAACTTTCCATATCACTCTTAATGGTACTTGTCTGTCACAAATAACTCCTGACTCCCCTCCACAACACACACAACCTGCCTGCACTCACTTGTACACCCCTTCCCCCATACTACCAATGGCTCTGAACTAGTGTTCCTAAGTAGTTAAACCTATCTACCTTTCAAACTGTGCGCCCTGCATTGTTACCATTCCTCTATCCCCCACCCCATTCACACACATGTATCCTTTTTAAGTCCTGCTGACCATCAGTCCTCCTCACTCTATAACATACCCCCACCTCGCCAGGGTCTCCCCAACCTGTCCACTAATCTCGCTACAAACCACAGTCATCTGCAAACTGCACAGTCAACAGGGGCCCCTGTCTGATCATGTCCGTCAACCTATTCCTCACCACTTCAAATATGAAAAGACACACAGCTGATCCCTGATGTACTCCCACCTCCACCTTAAATGCACCTGTCACATCAAAACCAGAAATCAGTGCTGTCACACTAGCCCCCTACATATCCTGTAGGTGTCTGTCAGACTCATATGGCACCCCTGACCTCCACATACAATACCACAACTACTATCTAGACAGCAGGTCATATGCTCTCTGTAGGTGCACATAGATACAATGCAGCTGCATCTCAGCCTCAGTGCAGAGCTCCATCAACACTTGTGGATCAACATTTGCATCTGTACTGCTCTTACCTGGCATGAAACCATATTGCAAATCATCAATCATCACCATGTTCTCAACCTAGCTGCCACCACCCTTTACCATTACCTCATCCTGTGACCGATCAATGTTATCCCTCACTTGTTACTACAGCTCTGCAGACCACCCTTGTTCAGATAAGCAGTACTCGTATGTATTTACCAACATCTCACACATCCTCTCACTTTCCAAGATTAAAGTAAACAATCCAGTTAAAAATACCACTGCCATGTCTCATAAACACCTCCAGGCATCCACAGGTATGTCACCTGGAACAACAGCCTTTCCACTGTTAAACCCCCTCATAGCTATCTTTACATTCTCCTTGATAATCTGTTGCACCACCTGATTAACCATACCCACCTCAGCCAACGTTCTCTCCCTCCCCCATTTTCTTCATGGAACAGGCCATCAAATATGTATAAAATGTATTTATTTATTTTATTTATTTATTTTACATTTGTTGACCGGGATAGTCCGACTGGATACATGTCCATTTTCAGCGGAGGTCCGGGGAGAAAAGCTCCAGACATAACATACAACAAATTATTGTTTCATATATATATATATATATATATATATATATGTATGTATGTATACATGCACATAACAGTATATCAGTTCAGTACAGAATTCTGCTACAAACATAACAAAAAAAAATTATTGTTTATATATATATATATATATATATATATATATATATATATATATACATGCAAATTACAATATATCAGTTCAGTACAGTATTCCATTCATCACAAATATAATCTAAATTATAATTATTACTAATATAATATAATATAATCCATATGTTCTAAGCACACTCCTACCTTGTATGTTCCACCCATATCCCTTTATCACCCTTTTGTGCTGCATCATCCTTCCTAGCTATGTGCCTCTGTCGAGCCAATAGGTACACACCCTATACACCATCTGTACTGTCCAACATTACACATAATCCTCAGACTCCACATCTGTATGTCAGACTCCCCAGCCATAGCCATGTCCAACACTCTCTTTGCCATGCACCCCATCTCTTTATACTCATGTCTACTCTTTACATCTGCCTGTCAATCCTACTTCTCCTTTGCCAATACCTTTCTCTGCATACTCCCCTGTACTTTTTCATTCCTCCTCCATGTGTCTAGGAGCAGTCACCATCTAGGCAGCATGTCAGCCTGTGCCTGATTGAGCATCGTAGGTCATAGGTGCATTAATGTAATTCCGAGTATGAGTACATATTGGACACATCCACTGAAGGCAGTCGGAAGGCCATCCCCACATATATCTGCAGTCTTAAAGGCAGCTATCCAACCCACCCTGTAATTGAGGTCAGCCACAGCACATACACAGACACATACACCATAGCTAAAGCCGACCTGCTTCAGACATGTTTAGGACAAACATCACCCTCCTGGCTCAACATCAGTATAGGTGGATATGCACACCACATGCACCCCTACCCTCTCCATTAATCAGGTGCAAACTGCCTACTTAAACATAATTCTATGCATGTCCATATGCTGCTAGGTACAGGAGTATGATTTGATGTAATATTGTGGCTACTGAAACTCATTGCTTGTGAGCTGTCTCTGTAAAGATCTACGGACAATGTCTGATGTCCTGTGATGTGTTTTTCCCTGTTTATGTCTTTCAGGTGTTATGCAGAGGCTTCCAGCGTATGATGTCCAGGAGACAGCAGCCATAACTGAAGCCATCCTGGAGCATTACAACATACTCTTTAGTCGGGGTCTGCAGCATCACTGGGAGAGGACAGCCCTCTGGGAAGTCATCACACAGCGAGTAAATATCATGAGGAACCATGGCCGCACATACGAACAGGTAAGGCACAGAGCAACTGATCTGATTCGGCATGCATGGTGATGGGCTGCTGCAGTGGCGAGGGATCATAACGCTACTGGTGGGGGGCCAGCCAGAGAGGGCCAACTTACAGCAATGGAGCTCTTGCCAACCTTGGGTGGCTCACAGAGAACAACCAGTACAAGATGTAGCTGTCATGGAGGTGGGTGCCACCCAGGAAACAGGCAAGGAGCGTCCAGATAAGGCATAAGTCCACATCAGTGTACTGAGGTTACATTCCAACTGTGTACTAACATTCTTTAGATGCATATGTCATTGCAAAATAGAGTACTGGGTGGTGTTTAGTAATGCACACATATACCCATTTCAGGTGAAGAATAGCAAATAGTGTAATATCACAGTGTATACTATATCTGTGCCTACATGTAGCATTGCTCCTGAACCAATACCTAGGTACCTCTCATCAACAAGAGGCACAGCAGCCTGAGACCGATAAGTATGAGATCTACCTGCTGTGGCTTACCAGTGCCCCAGGCATTTTAAGGTCATGCATGTGGCCATGCACTGAACTGTTATAGTGAGCAAATTGCAAGTATTCGAAAGATCACCTGTGGTGGGGTTCACTGCATGATATCACAGGGGCCTATTTGCATGAGATGTCACATATCAGTAGCATAACTCACAAACCTGTTATTGCAGGACATCTGGATAACGATTGCCAAAATGTGGAGACAGAGTGCAGATAGTCAGGACATGTTGTATACAGTACTGTGATACAGTGCATATAAAATGTGTACACACATGTCAAAATGCCATGTATTTGTGAGATATGAAAATGTGAGCACAATACACAAGACCAAAGCCATGCAACCTGTCATGTGACCTATAATCTGTACAATGCAGATGTGAAACATACAATTCTGTTAGGGGAACATATATGTGGAGTGGTAACAGTCCAAGAAGCTAGATGCATATGTGTGGACAGGAGGAAGTTCATACTGGGGTATATCAGTGTGTGATACAACCACAGCAGTTGATCATATTGGGTACACACCTGCCATCAATCACGGACTCCTGGAGTGCCTGCAAATAACAGTCAGCTCACATACCAAAATTATTCCAACACAGACCCACAGTTGCCTGCTGCAGAAAAGCCATGGTTCACATACAGCCTGATATGCTGCAAAAGGATTCAATGCTATAGACACATACACACAGCATTGCATACGCCATGGAACACAGTGCAGATAGTCATCAAAAGGTGTACAAGAGATGGTGCAACAGTGACATTTTGAAGAAGTGGACATCCCTACACATATGTTGAGAAAAATCATCCCAGAAATGTCCAGGGTGGCTACCAGGAGCCATACAGCAACAGTGAAGGAGTATAAGACATCTCTGGCAAGTACTGGGTGTGTACTACATGTGACAACAATCTTCCATGGACTCCACATGTCTTGGGTATAGAGTGTGTTTTAATGATGACAGCTGTTCCATACAACCCACAGCATCCAGTTCTGGGTAACGTCTGGACAACAATACATCAGCTTTTCAAAACGCATGTGTGAAAATGTGTGAAGGTGTTATGAGACCTGGGTTGAACTATCTTTGTCTGCAATTTGGTCATGTTAGTTTGACACAGTAACAGCACTGCACAACTGCAGAACAGCACTACCCACACAGTGAAGCAGGGTGATGGCAGTTTCCTGCTTTGGGTTTGCTGTCCACCAGCTTGAACTGGGGATTTAGCCAATTTGGATTGTATTACGACCACTTCCAAACACCAGTCCCTTGTGGCTATGATCTCTCTGGTGTCTGCCACATAGCTGTGGGTGGGGAAGTATCCCAACATTGCACACAGCAGTGGGTCACACCCTACATCCCAATGAAAAAAAGGATGGATTCACAAGAACACAACCAACAGTCCACTGTGTCCAAGCCTGAGGCCACGCCTACATACAAAACACAGTCTGTGTGTTGACCTGACAAGTGCTGTGCACAGGGAATGGCCTTGTAATTGGACAGATTTGGAGGTGTTTGGCAAGGGAGAGTTTCCAAACATTGCCCTGTCAAGATGTGCCATATTGAGAAACATCTTCCCAAGAGGACTGAGTACTGTAATGAGAGCAACAGGTGCTTTACCAAAGTATTGGTTTACGGGTGTGCACCTTCTGCAAGCCAGCTATTGTAATACTAACATGTACAATATACCACCCCTACCTGATGTGTATGTCTCTCATTCAGAGTGCATAGGTTACATGACATGCAAAATGGTGGAAATCCCATGGCAATATTAATGTGGTCTCATGTGATATGTCACACAACCCTTGTATGTTAAGAGGGGTGTATACAATTACTATATCCACTGTAAGTTTGTGAAGTTGTCTGAGGAAATTCCCTTGTTTTCACATACATGTATTGCAGGTTATGACAACTGGAAATCATAGTATGACATTAAAAGTAAGGTCACCAATCCACTGGTCAAACCAGTAATGTACTAGACCAACATAAGAGGTATGTGCAGCAAACAGGGAGTATGACCCACATATCAAAACAGTTCTGAAAACTCTGTGCAGTTTGTAGTTATGTTCCCTAGGTTTTGCCACAGTGCTACACAGGTGAACAGCACTGATATCTACACGGGTGTAGTACATTCTAGGTGAAGGCTCAACACCTATTAAAGACACTCACACATCCCAGTGGTGTAAAGTAGTAGTAAAACTGAGTTGAAAAGTATGCACTGCATGATGCTGAGGGCCTGTCTAGAGTGTGTCTGTTCTGGTCTGAGTGTATGTCACGACTGTCACCCTCTGCCTAATGTGAAGTCTGTGTAATGCCTGCGGGACACTGTGTGTGTGTGTGTGTGTGTGTGTGTGTGTGTGTGTGTGTGTGTGTGTGCGTGTGTGTATGTGTGTGTGTGTGTGTGTGTGTGTCTGTGTGTGTATGATAGCAAACCATATAATGATGTTAGCAATGTGCATATCCTGTCTTTTCCTCACAGGTGAGCATGGTGGTCCCAGTCCTTCCTGCTATACAAGTGATGTTAGCTTATTTGGCAACTCTGACCATGATGACAACCATAGTGGTGCATAGGTGGGGTTGTCATGGGCTGCAGCTGTGTCACTGGTTGGCATTCCACCTTTGTCAACGCCATCCCCACACACAGTTACAATACCCACACATTCCTCGTCACAAGTGGCCACAAGTGAAGGACAGCCAGGTGCAGGCACAGAACATGCAAGTGTGGAGACTATGGCAAGTGAGCAGCCAGCCACTGGCCATAGCCAGACTGCTAGCAAGGTCACACACAGGCAGACGGACAGGGGTGGTTGAAGGAGGATTGCTGCCTGTCCAGCCCATGTAGCAAGTGCCAATGTGGCAGTTACCAGGCGAATGTTTCAAGCTGTAATGGATGCACAGGCACATAATGAACATAACACCAGACAACTGCACAGGGTTGTTGCAGAACATCTCCCTGGTGCTCATGGCTGTCTCCAGGGCCTTGTTGCAGCCAGGCATGAAGGCAATGAGATCATGGAAAGACAGTTGGGTGAGATCAGGGCACTTATCAGACATGGAATATCTATACTTGAACATTTGACAGGGGAGAGGCGGCAGCCATGTGGACATAGCTCAGCACCACAATCAGCTGGGGATCCATATGGCCATGCAGCATCACTCTCCCGTAGTGGCAGTGACACCAGCAGTACTGAGGGTGGTGTGCTGTCCATGCTATGATGTACCAAGCCATGGGCACGTGGTCCTGGCTGGTCCCAACAGGGTCACTGTTCCAGCAGACATCAGTCACCATCAGGGAGTAGTACTGCCTCAGGCCTATATATGTATATAGGTTCATAGGTAGGTACTAGGCTATTGGCCCAAGGGCCTATATAAGCCTAGCCAGCAAGGTTCAAACAATTGGCGTCTAAGTGCTGAAATAAAACCAAATAACTAATAATAGCACAACGTTGCGAGTCCACAGAAATGATTTATTCACACAAAATATACAGGTTAGTTGAGCGCTTTCATCAAATAGTATGACTTCATCAGGAAAAATAATTTGAAAATCTTGGAACTTAAATAATACTCAGTTTAAATTCATTGGCTAAGAAACTAACAAATCATGTTCTAAACATACCAAGTCTCATAAATAATAAAATAATAAAATGCAAGTGTTGAATAATTAATTAATTCATCAAATGCTTAATCTAAAAATACATATATACTATATATTATACCTATAAAAAATCAAGATATAATGACATAAAAATATAAGTATTACATATTTAAACTACTTCCATATAATCCAAATAGAATGAAAATTCAAATTAAAAATTAATTCACTGGCCAGCGGCCAGTGGATTATACTAACTCTGCCTCCTCTTTCAATACAGGCATAATAGAAAGATGCGCATTAATACCCGGCGGATGATCAGCAGCTAATCTAAGTTGCCACATCAATTGAGATTGGTAATAACAACATGAATTTTGGTATGCACAGGGAACATGTTGGGCATTGTCACCTTAAGGGAACGTGTGATGTGGCGCAAATCCATGATGGAGGTGAGAGAAGCGTTTTTACATCCAACGCTAGTCACAGTATTCATTTGGAAAGTGAACAGGGCATTTTTCCTTCTAAACGACCTTTCAAAAGCAATTGTGCAGTGCAATTTGAAGCGGAGATCGAGTCAGCATTTGTAGAGACTAACAGACATGTTGCACGATGCCAGGAGCGTGAAATTTCCAATTCTAAACCAGGTACTGTTTGTAAGTCTTTGGTTGATAAGGCTAATACTGTCCATGACTTCAGTAGTAATTACCAACCTCTTCTTCGTAGAAAAAAAAACTTTTTTGTGAAAATTGTTCCTGTAAGGATAAAAATAGACTCCTTGCAGGTCGGCTGGTTAGCAACCAAAATGAACTGTGTGAAGAAAGATGTCATGTTAACAGCAAATTATTTGTTCTGATGAAGTCATACTATTTGATGAAAGCTCTCAACTAACCTGTACATTTTGTGTGAATAAATCATTTCTGTGGACTCGCAACATTGTGCCATTATTAGTTATCTAGCCAGCAAGGTTCCATGGCTTACGCCACCCAATAAAGTTATTTTCCTGTGCCACTGTCGAGCAGAGACACAGAAGTGATCCTCAGGGTGTAGTTCCTATTTCCCATCCACTCATCAAAATTTTTCTTGAAGAGTGCTAATGAAGGACTTTGCTTGACATAGATGGGTAGCTTGTTCCAGAGTATAGGAAGTCTCTGGGACAGGAATCTATCCCTCCAGCATGTCCTGTTTATTGTGGTGACAAGGTTTAGGTCCCTAGAGCATGTAGCTCAGAGAGATTGGGATTTCTTTAGGTGTAGCATGTCCAAACAGCTCTGGGTTTGACATAGCTTTATATGTTAGGCAGAGATCACCTCGGAGTAGCTGATATGCTACAAACACATGCAATCGGAGGGTCATGCTGCTGCACACTAGAAGTCTACATCTGAAAATCCACTCACTGTGTGTATTCCATAAAATGGGGAACTATAACATCTGTGCTATAACAGAGACCTGGTTTAAGGCAGCAGGAAGCACCCCTGGACTACCAGCCTATTACCCGTTCCACAACTCTAAGCTGCAGAACTTGGACTGCAGCTCCAAAAGTGGTGGTGTTTCCATATTCATTAAGGATGCACACACCTCTAGAGTGTTTGACCAAATTAGGCATTACAGATCCTGCAGGCATAGCTAACACTGGATAAGACAGTGGTTCAGGTCGTAGCTTGCTATAGGTCCCCAAACATGTCCTAGCACTCACAGTCCATTTCCATAACCACCCCGGA
>NC_056744.1:1548193429-1548230929 GCF_019279795.1 Protopterus annectens | reverse complement strand
GGCCTTGGTGACTGTCTCGAAGAAGTCAACCAGGTTTAGTAGGTATGATCTGCCCTTAACAAAGCTGAACTGGGTTGGGTCAAGTGTTTGGAGGTTCCCAATGTCTTTGTTAATGAGTTCCATGATGATGTCCTCCATAGCGTTGTAGACTGGGCTAGTCAGGCTTATGGGGCGATGGTTACCAGAGTCAGTTGTGACCCCTCCCTTGAAGAGCGGAATAACCGTTGCTGTGTGCCATTCTATGGGCACGTAGCCTGTGGAGAGGCTGAGGTTGAACAGCGTGTTTAGGTGGGGGGTTAGTTCGTTCTGTAGTTCGTGCAAGACACAGCCTGGGACACCATCTGGCCCCATTGACACTTTGTTTTTGACTTTTGAAAGGACTGTTTTCACCTGTGCATCTGTGATTTTTGGGACACTACAGTTTTCCGGTATTGTTGTGGGCCCTTTTGGAGGTGAGAGGGGTTGAAGTTTGCACTGAATCTATCTGCCAGGATGTTGGCAATATCAGTAGGTTCAGTATATTTTGTGCTAGTTCAGTGCATATCTGCAAGTTGCCACTTAGATTCTTAACACAGCTAAAGAAGGCTTTGTGGTTATCTTTTGAATCCTTGGCTATTTTTCTTTCAAAGTTAGCCTTGGATGATTTTATGAGGGACCTTAGTTTCTTACTGATACTGATCAGGGATGTCTTTCCTTCTTGGGATTTGCTTTTTTTCTGAACTAGTTTCCTCCTTCTGTTGTATAGCCTGTTTATGGCAGGGGTCCACCAAACTGGTTTCATTCTCTTAGAGGAGTGAGTCTTGGTTTTGCTAGTGATTGCACAATCCATGCATCCTTGTAGGTGCTCATAGAGTGCATTTGTAAAGGTCTCTGCATTTTGGGCAGCGTTATCCTTTAGCATGGAGACTGAGAAACAACAACTCTGTCTTAAGTAAGGTGAAGTTTGCTTTAGAAAAGTTTTTTACTGTGGTTTCCTTAGTTGGGGGTGGTGGTAGGGTGTGGACATTAAGAGTGATTAGTTTATGGTCTGATCTAACCAGTGACGGGTTGACCTCTGGTGTGGAACACCTGTCGCCCATGTTGGTGATGACCAGGTCCAATATGTTTTCACCTCTGGTAGGGGAGTTAACCAGCTGATCCAGAGCATTTGAGTTGATGAATTCCAGGAAGCGCTGGGCCTGGGAGTTTGTACTCGAGTAGTTTTCCCAGTGAATGGTAGGGTAATTGAAATCACCCAATATCAGGGTGTTCGGTAGGACCTTCATGTTTTCCAGTGTCTCCAGAAAGGTAGAGTGGTGGTCCTGGGACATGAAGGGTGATCTGTAGCAGGCCACAATTTGCACTGCAGATTTGCCTGATGTTAGTTGCACATGGATAATCTCAGAGGTATCATGCTGCGCCACTAACCTGGAGGTGTAGGTATCCTTGATGAATATGGATACACCCCCTCCTTTTGTGTTTTGGTCTGTGTTCTGTGTCCGAAATGTGTGGTATGAGTTGTACCCCAGTAGTGCTAGGGTGCTCTCTGAAGCCTTGAACCAGGTTTCAGTTACTGCATAGATGTCGAAGTTCTCCATACTGAGGAGTGCTTTGAGCACGTGCATTTTGAGATTTATACTCCTGGCGTTGAGTAGCATAACCCTCAGCTTTTTGTTAATTGTGCTGTTTACAGAGGTGGGTTTGACTTTTGAGCCTTGCCTAAAAAAGGCACTATGGGGGCAGCAAGACCCTTGGCCAGTATTCGAAAGACTAGGGGTGGCAGGTACAAGCTGTCTCTTGCAAAGCAACGCGGCTTGTCCAGCATGTCATCCCAGGCTGACAGAAACTGGATCTCCTTTGAATGATACCAGAAGCTTAGCCAATAAATTGATCATTTTTCTTTATACTGAGGTATCATTCTTGGTGAGGGCAGGATGCTACTCAGGGTCAGGACCATACCAGCCTGGACTATATGATCAGAGAACTCTTCCATGTCTCTTTTCATGTAGTCCAGGGAGGTACATCTCAGGTCATTCACTCCAACATGAAGAATGACAGAGTCATATTTGTACTTGTTCTGGAATGACCTGAGTGCTTGTGTTATGTGGTGGATTCTGACTCCTGATAGGCAGCTAATAGTAACCTTCTGCTTGTCCAGCCTAGTGAGTGGGACATCAGCGTGCCTGACTATAGAGTCACCTATTACTAGTGTGTTAGGTATGTTATTTCGCCTTAAGAGCTGTGATTGTGCGGCGCACTGATTTTGTGTTTTATGTGTTGTCTGGTTTGTGACGGGAGGTGCAGGTTGTTTAGGTGTCTGCTTTGGAGGTCTCTGATGCTTTTGCAGGTTTTTATTTAGAGCCTCCAAGTATGATCTTTTTGTATTTATGTGTATTTTTTGCCAGTGCTGTTTTAGTAAGTCTGTGTGCGGCTGGAGGTGTGGTGCAAGTGTTAACCTTCTCCCCTTGACTGTCTGTTCCAGTCTTGGGTGGAGACAGCTTAGCTTCCAGTTTGGCTGTATAATTGCATCTCTCGCATATGTTAGTGTTTTGTGGTAGGAGGAGAGGGTTGCCTGTGTACATGAGGCAGTTGTAACATTGCCTCAGGATACCCAGATTTACCAGCTAGACTGGACAGTACACCTGAAATTGCTCTTTGGTCATGCCTGAATAGTAGGGTGAGCTGCTTAGTTGCTTGGTTGGTGAGGAGTGAATAAAGAGCCTTGCCCTGCTGGACAATCAGTGTCAGGGTATATTAGTGCTTGCTATTAGGTCTGAGTAAGCGCTGGGCTTTAGGATGCTTTTTGAGTGCTCAGGTTGAGAGTTAGACTAGTTTCAAGAGAAAAACTGAAGAGGAGAGTTAGTGGAGCCGGGAATAATTTAACAGTAGCTAACTGGCGCTGCCCAGTGTGCAAAACCATGCAAATGTGGTTTTTATAGTAGGGAAATGAAAGAGATACAAATTAGCCCAAAATGGCCAATAAACTAATAACTTCTGGGCTAGAACCCCTCCTCCAGGGACAGATAGGTTGCTCAAAGCTCCCCTCTCTCACAGGTGAACAGAGAAACTTCCTTCTATCCAAGAAAGGTATGGGCAACTCAGAAACTAGTATCACAGCCCTGAATTTAGCACTAGCCTGAAAACTGGACTATACTAGCTTAGAAAGGTGGGAAACAAGGAATTTTTTTTGTTTTGTTTTTTTTTTTTGAAAAGATAAGGCAAAAACAGTAAAAATACACTTAAAACAGCTTTAAATGACTACAAATTATCAGAAAAGGCAATTGCACTTGTTGTTTAGGTTGTTGTTGTTTAGGTTGTTGTACTAACACTATGTCTGCTAACATATATTGACAGAAATATCACCTTAGTGCATTTTTTATGTAATGTCCTGAAGACAGAATTACCACCATGAGAGATACAAGCAAGCACAGTCTGAGGATTATGCTACTTAACTCTACAGGTCTAAATCTCAACATGCACTCTCTCGAACCACTCCTTAAAATGGAGAACATTGACATCTATGCAGTAGCAAAGACCTGGTTCAAGCCTCCAATGAACACCCCTCTGCTACCAGACTATACCTCATACCCCACTTTCATGTGGTGCATACAGATTGGGGTTTCCCAGCTGTGGCATTTGTAACATAGCTGTCCAGACATGGCATTGTCATTCAGGCAGGGATTGCTTGTAAGTAGCCAAGATGTGACTTAGAACATTTGGGGGGGTTAGGCCTCTGTCTATATCAGACATGTATAGGGATCTACATGTGAGTTACACTTGCAGCCTGTACAGTTGTTGAAGGTGTCTAGCGATATGTGGTTAATTGGCCATTGTACCTGCTGATTGACCTAATGAGCATGGAGTAGAGGGAGACATTGACCTCTTCATTCCTGGATGACACACTCTTAGTTATGCAATGTGCCACATGGAAGGACTTTCCGTCCACGGTGGCAATGTGGTGGTCAGAAGAGATGTTGTTGTCAAGCTGTGCTCACAGACCTCCTATCAGAACATCTGTGCCCACTGGACTACCGCCAATGTGGTCATTTGTGGACAACACATTGATTCAACAGGTGATTGGGACACATTTCTTGACAATGACATTAAGGCCAGTGTTCTGGTGTCAGTTGGAGGTGTCAGTGGTGACTTCATGCAGGGTGTATACATATTCTGGGGATGTAAACATAGCCCTCAATTAGAAATTGCCTGCAAACATTGTTAACCACAGTTCATTTGTGTTGCGCTGGATGTCAGAGGCACACATAACAAACAAGACTGGACCCAGGACAAGACCCTGTGTTACTCCACTCATGACTGTTTGTCAGTCCGACTTGCAGTCCGCTGCTTTCACACTGTGGGTTCCATCCATGAGCCAGTTTGCAGACCACTTAATGACATAGGGATTAGTGACTAGATGAGTGTGTTTGCCTATGATTCCTGGGTGTGGAATGGTATCACAGGACTCCAAGGGCCACATATATTGTTTTGGACTCCATACTGTTACATAGTTATTTCACATGACAAACAGATTATAAGACTGCAGAGTGTCCACAGCTACCACAACAGTGGACCCTGTACAGTAGACATTTGGCAATGTACTGGGTGAACCACACAAAAGTGTAGCAAAACCCACCCCACAATGTATATGGATCACAATGTTAATGACACAACCACAGACACAAGCCTGCCAGGTATGAAATTCAAAGCCTTACCTATCTAGTTATTGCTAATAAAGTGTTATGCCTTTATTGGATGCACCAGGGAGCGTATATGTTTGAGAGTGGTCCAAAGATATCTTTAAAGGTGAGTGGCATCAGCAGCAGTGCTAAAGGAGGGGAAAGGGGAAGTTTAGTAAGTGAGAATGGCCTCAAAATCATGTCTCTGCAAACACATACAGTCTCACACAAACTGTCACACTTTTATATTTGCTTGGACTGCGATTAGAACTTCTACCTAAATAGTTTACTGCACTATAGTATTACACAATTATTGTAAGTGCCATGGAGCTTATAGGTAAAAGAACATCCATACATAGTTCTAAGGTGAGTCACATCAGCAGCCCTTGTAAAGTATAACTCTTTGAAATGTACTGGCTGTGGATGGACACAAAATACTTTCACCTATAGATATACACACACTTACAGACACACTGTTCAAATTGCCAGAACCACAGTAGAACTCCTAACTAACTAGCTTGCTGCACTATAGTAATACACAGTTATCACAAGCACCACAGAGCTTACAGTGCTATGAGCTGACCAAAGGGATCTTTCAATGTGATTGACATTTGCAGGACTGCTAAAGTACAGCAATGGGAAGTGTACTGAGTGTGAATGGGCCCAAAATCTTTGACCTACAAACACACTCACAAATATTTACATTTGTCAGGACTGGGATTAAAACTCCTACTTAACTAGTTTGCTACACTAAAGTAATACACAGTTATCCCACACGCCACACAGCTTACATGGCTGTAAATTGGCCAAAGGGATCTTTTTTTTTACTCAAATGATTTTTATTTTGATGAAATAACACAAAAATTTAATACATTCATAACATTCAATAACTATTTTCAGTATTTACATTCAGCCTGAGAAAAAAGGATTCAGATAAAAACATTTGTCGTTAAATAATAAATTAATATATAAACTATGATAGTTAGGAAGAGTTTGGTTCCATCTGTAGAGTATCAATCAAATTCAAAACTTTCCTCCACAGATTATTAACCAATGGCTTAGGAAAAGTTCTTAACTCTTTAGTTCTTTTCTCCATTATTATGCTTTTCTTCAGTGATTATAGGAATTCCTCCATTGTGGGTGCTACATTAGAGTTCCATCTTTTAGTTATACATTTTCTGGCTATTGCTAACATTGTCCACAACAAATACAGGTCATCTTTCTTCATATTATTACTATGAACAATATTCAATAAAATTAAAGACTTTGTCAAAACAAATATATCAGTATAGATAGTGTGAAGAAATGTGTTACTATCATTCCAATATGTTATTCAAGGAGAGTAGATACGATATCTGGAATACACAGCTGATACCACACGAAGAAATTCAACAAACAGCTGCTCCGTTAAAATGCAAACGTAGAATCTTTAATGTAACAGGAATAAGTGTTTTCACAGTTTAATCCCAACACTGCTTCTCTATAAATGAATAAAATACATATAACTATATGAAAATATGTAGATATAAATATATAGAAATATAGAAAAATATACATATGATAATCAAAATTGAAAAATAAAAATCATGTGTGTAAAAAGATGAGAAAAGCCTGTCTGAATAATCTCCTCGCTTTAAGGGCAGGTTTCAAAGGGACATGACTATTCAAACCCTTCACTTTACATGACTGTATTCTCAGGATCCACTGTGACTCAATCCTCTCAGTGTGGTTGTGAATATCACCCAGTCTTAAAGACTCATGTACTCTATCACTCTAAACTTAAATTTATGATGTTCTCCTTCTGTCATAACATGTTTTGCCAGTGTGTTGTCATATCTAATTCTTATTGAATAAATTATGTTCTCTTATCCTATCCCTCAGTCTACAATTACACTTCCTATGTAGAATGAGAGACATTCAACACAATGTGCCAGATAAATCACATTGTCTTTTCATGGCCTTGACAAACCGATAAGAGTAGTACAGTCGGAGAATCGTGTTAAAGACTCTACTTCCGACTCTGTTCTTATTAACAAGACTGCTCCTGTGACTGTTGAGCATAATGATATTGTCATCAATGATGATGGTGATCATATATCAGATGTGACTTCAGTATATACTACTCCCAAGGCCGGGAGAGATGCATCTGTTGATCAACAAGTTGTAAGAAAGAAAACTAACCTTAATAAGACAGAATTAATGGTAGAAACAAATCAACAACATAATGTAGATAGACAGTTTTTTTCTTGTATACCCCTGCCTATAGGAACAAAATTAGTTCAATCTCCGAATCAAATGCAAGGGAGGAAGAAAAGGAAACAACCTCCTGAGACAGGGGGAACAGGACTTTGAAAAAGATTTGGCAGAATACGAACAGTCTTTAGTATATAATCTTTCAAATGTTACTTTGTTTTCTGCAGAACTCTCAGTTTTGGAGAGAGGACTTTCGTTCATTCCTGCTGGTGGGGCAGATGAAGTGGACACTTTACTAGATTTGAAATTATTTGGTAGAAATCTGATACTTAAGTTGATTTTTCCTGAGACTAATAGTTATTCTGTACATACTTTTAAGAAACCAAGTAGTTTTGTACCTCAGAACCATCCTTTGGTTGAAGCCTTTTCTAGGCTATGTGAGGATGACATTAGACCTATGTTTGAGAGCAGCAATAGACATTGTTGTTTTAATAACTTATCGGCAGATGAGAAAACAACTTTGCATAGACTCAGAAATCATGAGAGCATAGTTGTTCGCCCTGCCGATAAAGGTGGGGCAATTGTAGTCATGGAAAGGAGTTTCTATTTTGAAGGCATCAATATTATGTTAAATGATGAGTCTACTTATACTAGAATTACTGCTGATGAGGTACATCACACTATAGACAGTGTTCACAATATATTACAAGATTGTGTATGCAATGGATGTATTAATGCAGAACTTGCAGATTATTTAATTGTTAAGTCACCATGTGTTCCAACTTTTCATGGTCTTCCCAAAATTCATAAGGATTCAGTGACTCCTCCTTTCAGGCTGATTGTAGCAGGAGCCGGATGGGTGACGGAACCCTGTTCTATTTTTGTAGAGAAGCAGTTGAGACCTAACTTGGATAAATCAAATGTGGTCCTACGTGATTCTAAACATTTTCTGCAGAATCTTTACTCTTTTGTAGAGCATAACACTATATCCCCTGAGGTTATGATGGTAACCTTGGACATTCAATCCCTATTTACGGTCATACCTAATGGGATAGGAGTGGACTATGTAAGTAGGTATTTATCTCTACACATTGGTTACAATGATAACGTCATAGATTTCATTGGTCTACTTATTGAGACCTTTCTCGAAAATAATGTGTTTATATTCGACAGTAGCTATCACGTCCAAACCTCTAGCATAGCTATGGGCACATCTTGTGTCAATAGCTACGCCAATATGGTACTGGCATACTGGGAGGATAAGTTTGTTTTGCAAGGACATGAATTTCTTAATAATAGTTTCTACAGTTGTTTTGTAGATGATATGTATTTGCTATGGAATGGGAATGAGACAGATCTCTTTAGATTTATACAATATTTGCAAGGGACTGCTTACTTCTTGAAGTTTACTTCCAAATATTCAAAGCATAGTATTGACTTCCTGGATGTCACTATAGAGAGAGGCATCAATGGAACCTTTAGAAAACACCTATATAGAAAAGAATGCTATAGGAACTTGTTCCTTCATCGTACCAGCATTCACCCACCCCATGTTTTCCATAATATAGTCAAAGGACAAGGGATGAGGGTCTCCCACCTGAATGATAATGATCTTAGATTTAAAGATGAGATAGTGAATCTTGGTAAACAATTTAGTAAGAGAAGTTACAGGAAAAGGGAGACAGAATTGGGGGTACATGCTGACATTGAACTTAGAGGTAGTAGAGCGAGACCATATTTTGGTAGAACTACTGAGGTACCTAAAGGGAAGAACATGCTATCTAATACCTTGACTGTACCTATACAATATAATAGTGATACTAGGGCAATTAGTGAAATCTTTAAGAAACATTGGCCCATACTTCTTACCGATGATAAAATTAAAGAAGTAGTTGGAGTAAGATCGAGACTCAGATATAAAAATAAAAATAATTTAAAACAAATGCTTTGCTATCCAGATAGGAATGGGCATATGGATTTGGTTCCTACTACTATAGGCACTGTCCCATGTGGTAATTGTAACTTCTGTGCCTTTATTGAGACAGATAGTATATTTAGTAGTCCTATTGATGGACGTAGGTTTTGTTTTAAAGTGCATGCAGACTGTAACACTAAAAATGTGATTTATCTGGCATATTGTGCCGAATGTCTCTCATTCTACATAAGGAAGTGTAATTGTAGACTGAGGAATAGGATAAGAGAACATAATTATTCAATAAGAATTAGATATGACAACAACGCACTGGCAAAACATCAAGAACTATAAACACGTAAGTCCCAAGGGTGAAGCACGCTAATAAACTATAATACGACCTTTATTGTGAACATAAGGCACTCAAGTAATATAAAACATGCATAAAAAAGCTTCAATGAACCAGATAAAAATGAACGTGTAACTGATCTAGCGCTTTCATCCACCAAAATGTGGATTTCTTCAGGATCAATTAAATAATTACAAATGCTAATTTATATCTTTTTTGATGCCAAACTTTGTTACAATAACAATTTATGTCATTCTGTATGATTAATATAAATATAAATATAAGTCTCTCTAGTTGATGTTAGAATGCCCTACAATCTCTCAAAATAATTAATACAATAAATACAATTGTAATTATTATATATACCCTAACAACATCCCTAAATGTTTAAAAATCGAAAAGTGTACATATGAAAATGTTCGTTGGTCCTACACTGGGGTTATATAAAAATTGCATATTGCATATCTTAGCAAACTATTATGTCTGAACACTGAAGTAAATCTGTAACATTTAAAATACATTAAATAAATATTGTTTTAAAAAAACAATTAACAATGATAAAATTACAACTATGGCAATATGAAACAAAATGTAAAATATGATAAATAGCAAGAATTGATGATAAAAATAATCCTGTTTCATAAAACTGTATTCTCTATGTATTAAATAAAACTCTATAAATATTCTTGTGTGAATAATATATAAATAATCAATAAATAAATTTCCTATCATAAAAACATCTTTTTATCATAAAAACTTCTTTTTCTAAAAATATATGCTTATTTAATATTGTTTATACTATAAGAGTAAGAATTCTCCATGGTGGTAGTAATGTCCTATACATCTCGTTATTAACCAAGTTACCCTCCAAGATAGGTAAACTGAATAAGGGTAATAGGTCATGGGTTAATCAGAATATGTTATTGTGCCATTTGTAATATAGGTTTTATACTTATGTATTCATTTAATCCTGGTGGGGTGGGTGCATCTGTTAATATTTGCCATTTTGCCTCTTTTTCAGACAATAATACTTTCATATTACCTCCTCTTATATTCATTTGTACTTTTCCAATAATGGCAAATTTAAATCCATGACTGTGGTCAGTAGCTTCGATATGCCCATATAGCGCGTTTTTGCTATCTTTTTTCTTTATGGTGTATAAATGCTCATATATTCTTCTCTTAAATAATCATTCCGTTTTTCCTATATAGAAGCTACTGCAAGTCTGACATATAGCCATGTATATAATATATGTTGTATAATATTTCCTAGAATAAACCTTTCCTCCTCAAATATGTATTGGCAATATCTACAGCATCCACACTTTTTAGTACCTGTAAGTTGAAGTCCACTACTTCCAGTTCCATTACATTTTTCAAATGTGTACTTCAAATTAGTTCCCATTTTATACATGAATAATGGTTCATCCCGCACTAATTTCTTCAAGGTATTGTCCACTGTTAACATATCCCAATACTTTCTTAATATCTGTTTTATAAATGTAGCCTGAGGGCTGTATTCCAGTATACAGGCTCGTTTGTAGTCCTTGCTATTTTCCTCAATTGCACTTCTACATGTTACAAATTTACCTAATACTGGGTAGAATTTTTTCCCCCATTCCCCTATTACATAGGTTCATAGGTTCATACTAGGCTATCTGCCCGAGGGCATTTACAAGCCTAGCCCATAGTTTTGTGGCTTACGCCACCCCTTTAGTATGGGGAACTATACCCATTATTTTGCTGTGCCTCTGTCGAGCAGTGACACTGAGGTAATCCCTGGGGTATATCTGCGATCTCCCATCCATTGGTCAAGATTTCTCTTGAACAAGGCCAGCGAGGTGCTCTGCCTCACATATACCGGGATTTTATTCCACAGCATAGGGAGTCTTTGGGTGATGAATCTATCCCTCCAGCACGTCCTATTAATAGCTGTGTCGAGGTTTAAGTCTCCCGCCCTTGTGGCTCTGACGGATCTAGATTTTTTGAGGTGAAGCATATTCATCAAATCTGGGTTTGACATGGCCTTGTATGTTAGGCAAAGGTCACCTCTGAGCAAGCGGTAAGCGACTGAATAGAGCTGGAGTTCTTTCAGTCGGGAAGCATAGGACAGATGTTTGAGACCCTTTATCCTTTTGGTGAGGAACTTTTGTGGCCTCTCCAGCTGCTGCAAGTGTCGGGTCAGATACATTCCGAATGGGGCATTGTACTCAATCATTGGTCTGATGAGTGATGAGTATAGGGAGACTATGACCTCCCTTGATCTAGATGAGAATCCCTTATTTCTTAACTTCATTCATAAGTTTACGAGGATATCCCCTGTTCCTAAAAAGTCCACTAATGTAATCTATTTCTTTCAACATGACATTGTATTCTGAAGTCATTCTTGCCGCTCTTATGCATTGTCCCTTAAATATACTTTTCTTAGTCTTATGGGGGTGGTAACTAGTATATTCTAAATAATTATTCGAAAAAGTGCTCTTTCTATATATACGGGATGCAAAATTTCCTTCTTTACTAGATATATAGGTGTCCAAATATGCTATTCCTATATCACTGTAATTATAGGTAAATTTTAAATAATTACTAGTGTTGTTTGGGTATCCTATAAATTCATCTATTTTAACTTCTGGTCCCTCCCATAATATAAATATATTGTCCAAAAACCTTGTGTAATACCGAATGTACCTAAAGTATTCACTTTTGAATAAATTCTCGGATTCCCACTCCAACATGACCATGTTGGCGAATATTGGGGCCCATAGCGACACCTTGTGTCTGTTTGTAATACTCGCCTTCAAAATATATGTAATTGTGTTCTAGTATAATGGTCATGAATTCCATAATTAAATTAATACGATCTCCATCCAATTGGGAATAACGTCTGATACTCTCATAAAAGCTATCCAATCCTTCTTCCTTTAGTATACATGAAAAGAGATCTATCACATCAACTGTGATAAAAATCAATCCCTCTTTCCATAATTGTTGAGTTAAATTCCCCAAAAAATTCCAAGAGTCTTTTATCAAATGTGGTATTTTGTCATATTTAAGGGACAATGCATAAGAGCGGCAAGAATGACTTCAGAATACAATGTCATGTTGAAAGAAATAGATTACATTAGTGGAGTTTTTAGGAACAGGGGATATCCCCATAAACTTATGAATGAAGTTAAGAAATACGTAATAGGGGAATGGGGGAAAAATTCTACCCAGTATTAGGTACATTTGTAACATGTAGAAGTGCAATTGAGAAAAATAGTAAGGACTACAAACGAGCCTGTATACTGGAATACAGCCCTCAGGCTACATTTATAAAACAGATATTAAGAAAGTATTGGGATATGTTAACAATGGACAATACCTTGAAGAAATTAGTGGGGGATGAACCATTATTCATGTATAAAATGGGAACTAATTTGAAGTACACATTTGAAAAATGTAATGGAACTGGAAGTAGTGGACTTCAACTTACAGGTACTAAAAAGTGTGGATGCTGTAGATATTGCCAATATATATTTGAGGAGGAAAGGTTTATTCTAGGAAATATTAATAGGACTAGAATAACATTTAAAAGAGGGAACTGTAATACAACATATATTATATACATGGCTATATGTCAGACATGCAGTAGCTTCTATATAGGAAAAACAGAATGATTATTTAAGAGAAGAATATATGAGCATTTATATGCCATAAAGAAAAAAGATAGCAAAAGCGCGCTATATAGGCATATCGAAGCTACTGACCACAGTCATGGATTTAAATTTGCCATTATTGAAAAAGTACAAATTAATATAAGAGGAGGTAATATGAAGGTATTATTATCTGAAAGAGAGGCAAAATGGCAAATATTAACAGATGCACCCACCCCACCAGGATTAAATGAATACATAAGTATAAAACCTATATTACAAATGGCACAATAACATATTCTGATTAACCCATGACCTATTACCCTTATTCAGTTTACCTATCTTGGAGGGTAACTTGTTTAATAACATGAGATGTATAGGACATTACTACCACCATGAAGAATTCTTACTCTTATAGTATAAACAATATTAAATAAGCATATATTTTTTGAAAAAGAAGTTTTTATGATAAAAAGATATTTTTATGATAGGAAATTTATTTATTGATTATTTATATATTATTCACACAAGAATATTTATAGAGTTTTATTTAATACATAGAGAATACAGTTTTATGAAACAGGATTCTTTTTATCATCAATTATTGCTATTTATCATATTTTACATTTTATTTCATATTGCCATAGTTGTAATTTTATCATTGTTAATTGTTTTTTAAAACAATATTTAATGTATTTTAAATGTTACAGATTTACTTCAGTGTTCAGACATAATAGTTTGCTAAGATATGCAATATGCAATTTTTATATAACCCCAGTGTAGGACCAATGAACATTTTCATATGTACACTTTTCGATTTTTAAACATTTAGGGATGTTGTTGTTAGGGTATATATAATAATTAAAATTGAATTTATTGCATTAATTATTTTGAGAGATTGTAGGACCTTCTAACATCGACCAGAGAGAATTATATTTATATTTATATTAATCATACAGAATAACATAAATTGTTATTGTAACAAAGTTTGGCACCAAAAAAGATATAAATTAGCATTTGTGATTGTTTAATTGATCCTGAAGAAATCCACATTTTGGTGGATGAAAGCGCTAGATCAGTTACATGTTCATTTTTATCTGGTACATTGAAGCCTTTTTATGTAGGTTTTATATTACTTGAGTGCCTTATGTTCACAATAAAGGTCGTATTATAGTTTATTAGCGTGCTTCACCCTTGGGACTTATGTGTTTATAGTTCTTGGTGGTTTTGTTGTGTGGATTGGACTTTTGTAGCACTGGCAAAACATGTTATGACAGAAGGAAAACATCATAAGTTTACGTTTAGAGTGATAGATAGAGTACATGAGTCTTTAAGACTGGGTGATATTCACAACCACACTGAGAGGCCTGAGTCACAGTGGATCCTGAGGATGCAGTCATATAAAGGGAAGGGCTTGAATAGTCATCTTCCTTTGAAACCTGCCCTTAAAGCAAGGAGATTATTCAGATAGGCTTTTCTCATCTTTTTATACACATGATTTTTATTTTTCAGTTTTGATTATCATATGTAACCCAGCCACTGGAGATGCACAAGCCAGTGCATTTCTTTGTGCCGGTCCCAAGCCTGGATAAATGGGAAGGGTTGTGTCAGGAAGGGCATCCGTCATAAAACTTTGCCAAATCATACATGCAGACAACAGTACAGAAATACATATCAGATTGGTCGAGGCCAGGGTTACAACGACTGCCAAAAGTACTGCTGGCCAACAGGCTGCTGGCAGAAATTGGGCTACTGTTGGCTGAAAGAGGAGAAGAAGGGGAAGGCATGCTCGAAGGCAGGTAAAGGCTAGCACTGTGATAGTGAGGGTCAGAACTTTGAATGTTGGCAGTATGACTGGTATAGGGAGAGAACTAGCTGATATGATGGACCAAAGGAAGGTTGGTATAGTGTGTGTGCAAGAGACCAGATGGAAGGGGAGCAAGGCTAGGTGTATCAGAGGTGGTTTCAAATTGTTTTATCATGGTGTGGATGGGAGGAGAAATGGCGTAGGTATTATCCTGAAGGAACAGTATGCTAAGAGTATTTTGGAGGTGAAAAGAGTGCCGGATAGAGTGTTGTTTATGAAACTGGAAATTGATGATGTAATGAATGTTGTTAGTGCATATGCTCCACAAGTTGGGTGTGCGATGGATGAGAAAGAAAATTTTTGGAGTGAGTTGGATGAAGTGGTGATGACAGTACTCAAGGGTGAGAGACTGGTGATTGGAGCAGATTTCAATGGGCATGTTGGTGAAGGGAACAGAGGGGATGAGGAAGTGATGGGTAGGTATCGTGTTAAGCAAAGGAATGCAGAAAGTCAGATGGTAGTGGATTTTGTGAAAAGGATGGACATGGCTGTGATGAATATGTATTTTAACAAGAGGGAGGAGCATAGGGTGACATACAAGAGTGGAGGAAGATGCACAGAGGTGGATTATATCTTATGTAGAAGGGCCAGTCTGAAGGAGATTGGAGACTGTAAAGTGGTGGCAGGGGAAAGTGTAGTTAGGCAGCATAGGATGGTGGTCTGTAGGATGACATTGGTGATCATGAAGAAGAGGATGAGTGTTAGGGCAACACCAAGGATCAAATGGTGGAAATTGAAAAAGGGTAATTGTGAGGTGATGTTCAAGGAAGAATTAAGACAGGCACTGGGTGACAGTGAAGAGTTACTGAATAGCTGAGTAACTACAGAAGAGCTAGTAAGAGAGATGGCTAGAAAGGTGCTTGGTGTGACATCTGGGAAGAGGAAGGAAGACAAGGAGACCTGGTGGTGGAATTAAGAAGTACAGGAGAGTATACAGAGAAAGAGGTTGGCACAGAAGTGGGAGTGTTAAAGAGATGAAGAAAGTAGACAAGAGTATAAGGAGATGAGGTTCATGGCAAAGAGAGAGGTGGCAAAGGCTAAGAATAAGGTGTATGAAGAGTTGTATAAAAGGTTGGACACTAAGGAGAGAGAAAAGGACCTGTACTGATTGGCTAGACAGAGGGACCGAGCTAGTAAAGATGTGCAGCAAGTAAGGGTGATAAAGGATAATGAGGGAAACATACTCACAAGCGAGGAGAGTGTGTTGAGCAGATGGAAAGAGTACTTTTAGGGGTTGATGAATGAAGAGAATGAGAGGGAGATAAGGTTGGATGATGTGCAGATAGTGAATCATGAAGTTCAGTGGATTAGCAAGGAGGAAGTAAGGATAGCTATGATGAGGATGAAGAATGGAAAGGCTGTTGGTCCAGATGACATACCTGTGAAGCATGGAGGTGTTTAGGTGAAATGGCAGTGGAGTTTTTAACTAGATCATTTAATGAAATCTTGGAAAGTGAGAGGATGCCTGAGGAATGGAGAAAAAGTGTTTTGGTACCGATTTGTAAGAATAAGGGTGATTTGCAGAGCTGTAGTATCTACAGAGGGATTAAACTGATCAGTCACAGCATGAAGTTATGGGAAAGAGTAGTGGAAGCTAGGTTAAGAAGGGAGGTGATGATTAGTGATCAGCAGTATGGTTTCATGCTAGGAAAGAGCACTGCAGATGGGATGTTTGCTCTGAGAGTGTTGATGGAGAAGTACAGAGAAGGTAAGAAGGAGTTGCATTGTGTCTTTGTGGATTTAGAGAAAGCATATGACAGGGTGACTAGAGAGGAGTTGTGGTATTGTATGAGGAAGTCGGGAGTGTCAGAGAAGTATGTAAGAGTGGTACAGGATATGTACAAGGGTAGTGTGACAGCAGTGAGGTCTGCAGTGGGAGTGACGGATGAGTTTAAGGTGGAGGTGGGATTACATCAAGGATCAGCTTTGAGCCCTTTCTTATTTGCAATGGTGATGGACAGGTTGACAGACGAGATCAGACAGGAGTCCTCGTGGACTATGATGTTTGCAGATGACATTGTGATCTGTAGTGAGAGTAGGGAACAGGTGGAGGAGACCCTGGAGAGGTGGAGATATGCTCTAGAGAGTAGAGGAATGAAGGTCAGCAGGACTAAGACAGAATATATGTGTGTGAATGAGAGGGAGGATAGAGGAATGGTGAGGATGCAGGGAGTAGAGGTGGCGAAGGTGGATGAGTTTAAGTACTTGGGATCAACAGTTCAGAGTAATGGTGAGTGTGGAAGAGAGGTGAAGAAGAGAGTACAGGCAGGATGGAGTGGGTGGAGAAGAGTGTCAGGACTGATTTGTAACAGATGAGTACTAGTAAGAGTGAAAGGGAAGGTCTACAAGAGGGTAGTGAGACCAGCTATGTTATATGGGTTGGAGACAGTGGCATTGACAAAAAGGCAGGAGTCAGAGCTTGAAGTGGCAGAGTTGAAGATGTTAAGATTTGCACTGGGTGTGACACGGATGGACAGGATTAGGAATAAGTATATTAGAGGGTCAGCCCAGGTTGGAAGGTTTGGCGACAAAGCCAGAGAGGCAAGATTATGTTGGTTTGGACATGTGCTGAGGAGGGATGCAGAGTATATTGGGAAAAAGATGCTAAGGATGAAGCTGCCAGGTAACAGGAAAAGAGGGAGGCCTAAGATAAGGGTTATGGATGTGGTGAGAGAGGACATGCAGGTGGTTGGTGTGACAAAGCAAGATGCATAGGACAGGAAGAAATGGAAACAGTTGATCTGCTGTGGTGACCCCTAATGGGAGCAGCCGAAAGAAGAAGAAGAATTTTGATTATCATTTGTATTTTTTATATATTTCTATATATTTATATTTACATATTTTCATATAGTTATACGTATTTTATTCATTTATAGAGTTTCACTTATTCATTTTTATTCATAGGATATGTTTTTAAGGGGCGTGATGTTAGCTCTTGTTTTGATTGACTTATGCACAGTACTTTAAAGAGCTTAGTAGTGTCATTCATTATCTGATGAAGCAGGTGTTGGGATTAAACTGTGAAAGCACTTATTCCTGTTACATTAAAGATTCTACGTTTGCATTTTAACGGAGCAGCTGTCTGTTGCATTTCTTCATGTGGTATCAGCTGTGTATTCCAGATATCGTATCTACTTTCCTTGAATGACTTGCACTTTTTTGCAGTTTATCTGGATTTATCTCCTCTCCAATAAGACTTTTACCTATTATCATTCCAATATGGTTTAATATTAGTACAGTCATAAAAAATATGAGACCAGTCAGCATTAGTGGACAGATCTCCAACATAACTTGCTGTTTGAAGGGTTCATTTTTGAGAGTTTCTCAGGTGTCAAAAATGATTTGTGTAGAAATTTCCAATGAAAAATCATCCAGAATTGTGAGTAAGAAGTTAGTTTAACTGAAAATAAAATGTTTGTTTTATCTTCCATTGATGATACTTGAAACCCTTTAGTTAGGTATTGCCAGTAATAATCTTTAGGAGCTGTCTTACAGACAATTAAAGTATTATAGAAATATGATAATTCATTCTTAACATTGAAATTATTATATAAAATTCCAAAAATCCAGTTTATAATTTTTGGTACGGTTTTGAAGGATGAGTTATGTATTATTCTACACAGATCCTTAGTGACACTGTGCTGTGACACTCTGAAGAACCAACCAGTCATTAGGGGATAGGCCATAGGTTGATAATATACTTCGTGTGTTCAAAGCTTGTTGGTTTTCAGTACATTGCAACCAACAAAATAGGTTATTTTCCCATAAACCAAAAATCTCTCTATGTGTTTTATCAGGGAAATCCCTTGTAATAGTAAATGGTATTAAAAATCTATGCCACATTTTTCTATCTAAATTTGTGTTAATGAATTTTCTAAACACATAAAATATTGTTTATTCGTGTTAGTGTAGTTAATTTTGTTGTACTATACTGTAAATGTAAACTTAAATAGTGCCATATCTTATCTTTGTCAGTTGCCAAAGCATTCTTTGATAAATAATTTTTATTCATTAGTATAATGGAATGTTCCAATTGGAAGAGTATCTAGGATTTATCCAATTCATCACTATCTTAATTACAAATGCCTTTATATAAGTTTCAATCTCTGGTAATTTTAACTCCATCTTGTTCCCATTTTCTGATATGATGAGAATATGCCACTCTATTTCTCTTGGGGTACCATAGGAATTTCATCAGAGTTGAAGTGATTTATTTAAGGCTTTTCCTTCCTGATGGAAGTATAAGGGCTTGTGCTATATATAACATTTTTAGGTAACAAAACCATTTTTATCAGTTGTAACCTATCATCAACTGTTATAATCAAATTATTCCATTTGCTTATTAATGTCTTGATTAAGTCTATGGCTTTAGCATAATTAAGCTATAAGGTTTCCTCTATATTCTTGCTAGGACTATTCCTAAGTAGTCTAGAGTTGAAACTTGGTCTCCAATAATATGATTAACTGGAACCTGCATGTTCTTTTTTATTTAATAAAAAATATTTTGATTTAGATTTGTTGAAGGAGAGTCCTGAGATTTTTTGGAAATTTGTTGTTACTATATCCACTTCACCTAACACTTCCTTAGGGTTGGGTAAGGTAAGTAACACATCATCAGCAAACATCATTATTTTAGAAATATATTGGTCATATATATTTATACCTCTTATCTTTGGGTTATTATGTATTAACATGGCAAGTATTTCTACGGCCAAAGCAAATAGGATAGGGGACATGGAACATCATTGTCTAGTACCTCTAGTGATTTGGATTGCTTTGGAAGCAAAGGGATCTACTTTGACATATGCTAGATTATTTTCAAAAATTTTCTTTATCATTATAAAAAGGGGCGGATCAAATAACTGTAAGACTTTAAATAAATAACCCCAGTTTAAGGAGTCAAATGCCTTTTGAATATCTAGACCTATTATCAATGATTCATGGTTTCCTCTATTGAGGTAATCTATCAGAGTTAATACTCTTTTAATATTATCCTGTGTATGCCTGTTATGTATGAAACCAGTTTGGTCTTCATTAATTATTTTAGATATGGGTATTTTCAATCTATTGACCATAATTGACATAAATAGTTTATAATCATTATTCAACAAAGACATTGGTCTATATGAGTTGTAATGATTAGGGTCCTTATTCTCTTTTAATATAGGGGAAATTGGAAAATATCTTCAAGAAGAAGGAATATTTGCTAATGTTTGAACTTCAAGAAAGGTTTTATGTAGGAGAGAGATTATAGAAGACAGGAACAATCTATAAATTTTGATAATTAAGCCATCTATTCCAGGTGCTTTATTAGACTTACTTCCTTTAATCCCATCTAGAATTTCCTTTCGAGAAACAGTTTTTTTTGTAAATCTAACTTAAGTTCCACAGGAATTCTTGTTATTTTGGGAACTACTTCTCACATTAATTTGAACTTATTTTATCTTTGTGATGCTCTGCATCATGATAATTAAAAACCACCAGAATATCCCCTATGTCCGACACTTTTTTCCTACCTTCATAGATAGGTTATGAAGATGCTTAGGAGAGGTAGCATAAGAATTTAAGTTCAGTTTTTCCATAGCTAAATTAGTTTTATGGGATAATATTTTATTGTATTTCTTATTCGCTTCTTCTATTTTATTCTTATTATCTGCAGCAATTAAGTTTTTATTGGATTTAATAGATAATATTTGATTTTTGGAGTTGTTATAACTCTGAGTCCCATTTTTTAATTTTATTTTTGTACCAGCTAATGGTTTCACCAGATAGATATGCCTTAAGAGAATCCCAAACCATAATTGTGTTTGCTTCAGGTTTATAATTAATCTCTAAGAAAAGCTGAAGTTCAGAAGTTATCCAGGATTTAAAGTCTTTAATTTTTGTGATATATGAAGGAATCCTTGAAGTAATAACTAATTGATTGAATTCCAAATATATTGTTAACAACAGGGAATTATGATCTGAAAAGGGACAAGGTTGTATTGAAAAATTCAAGATTTTAGAATAAAGATCTTGTGAGATATAAATTTTATCTATTCTAGTTTGGGTATCATGTCTATACTCCTGGTGTGAGAATAGTAAAGAATTTGGTTCCAAACCATTAAAGGTATCCTTTAATTTAATTATTTCTGTCCATTTTTAACTGTTTGGCTGAGGACAATAGTCTAGGAGATTTCCTATTGGTAGTTTCTGTAATATCTGTGATGCAATTGAAATCACCTCCTAGTATAATATTACCTTTAGAAGTAGTAATACAATCTAAGTGTTTCTTAGCTAGTCCAATCCCCATAACCGGGAGCCAGCATAAATTAACGAGGGTCCAAATTCTATTATTAAACTTAAGTATAACTAAGGCCAGAAGTCCATCATTATCTACATGTTTGTAAATGATTTGGGGATTTAAGAAAGTCTTTTTTCATAGAATTATTACTCCTCTGGTCTTATTTTTATAAGACCATTGAGCAAGTATTGTGTATTCCTTAGGGTCTCACATAAATGTGTAATTTATTTTAAAGTGTGTCTCTTGGAGAAATACTACTTGAGCTTTGTTTAGTTTAAGATACTTTAGTAGGTTGGCTCTGTTATATGATTGTTTAAGCCATTAGTATTTAAGGATATCAAAGTTAAATCCATATCAGAATTCTTTAAAGATAACAAAAAATAAAGGAACTTGTATTAATAGAATCCTGTATACATAATACTCTTCCTGAATAGACAATAGAATATAAATTGTTGTATTTCTATTTATCTCAATCCAAATAACTTTCCCCATGAAAGATAAAAGTAAAACAATTGTGTCAGATATTTCAAAACTAAAAAAACAGTTAAATAACAAAAAATTAGCATATTTCACTCTGATATAAACTTTAATACACCTTCTTCATGGAATGAGATGCATTCCTAGTCTAGCAAACAAAACTAAATCTGATAGACTACCTATCCCAACCATCAACCCTTGTTGGTTTGAGCTCATGAAAAGAAAGTAAAAAATGGAGAATATATTATAAATTAAGAGAAAAATAGTAGTGATAAACAACTAATCAGATATTAATTCCAGTTAGGTTTTAGAGATAAGTTACATACACTATTATTAGAAACATTAAACATTTACACAGTAATTATTCACTAAGAAAGTAAGAGCTCTTTTGTAGTTCACTGTTTAAAATCCGCATTTGCACGGCTTTGCGCGGTTGTGCGCATAGCGCAGCACTGGTTAAACAAGGTTAAACTCTGGCTCCGCCAGGTCTGCTCTTCAAATTTTCCCTTAAGGAAGCTCTACTCTTAGTATAATCAGACTACTCACTATATTATAAGCCTAGCACTTGTTCTCAATACTTCTCTACTAAGTAAGCACTCTCGTACTAAGTAAAGCACTACATCTACTTACCACCCCTGTGAATATCCACTTCCCTTAAAGGTACAGCACTCCCTTATACTGTTCTAGCATGTCGAGTGGTAGATTACTGGCGTCCTCTCCAGTTCAGCTGGTCAATCTGGGTATCTTGAGACAATGCTACAATTGTCTCATGTACACAGACAACCCTCTCCTCCTCAAACAAACACAAATACATGTGAGAGATGCAACTATATAGCCAAACTGGAGGCTGAACTCTCTCAACTCAGGGCTGGCATGACCAGACAGGAGGAGATGGTAACCACACACACAACAATCCCAGTCCCATATAGACCTACCACAACTGCAAACCAAACACATAAAAACACAAAGACATACTCGGAGGCTCTAATAAAAAACTTACCCAAACAACAGAGGCTCCCAAAGCAGACATCCAAAAATCCACCACCTCAAAACAAAACACATGCAACACATACTTCAATAAATCAGTGTGTCAACCAATCACAGCCCTTAAGGCCAAACAACTTGCCTGATACACTAGTAATAGGTGACTCTATAGTCAGACACACTGATGTCCCGCTGACCAGGCTGAACAAGGAGAGGGTGACTGTGAGCTGTCTATCGGGAGCTAGGATCCGCCACATAACACATGCACTCAAGTCACTCCAAAGCAAGTACAAATATGACTCCGTCATTGTCCATGCTGGTATGAATGACCTGAGATGTACCTCCCTGGACTACATGAAAAGAGACATAGAGGAGCTCTCCGATTATGTAGCCTAGGCTGGTATGATCCTGACCCTGAGCAACATCTTGCCCTCACCAAGAATGATACCACAATACAAAGACAAGATGATCAGCTTTAATAATTGGCTCAAGTACTGGTGTCATTCTAAGGGGATCCAATGTCTGTCTGCCTGGGATGAGATGTTGGACAAGCCATGCTGCTTCGCATGGGATGGCTTACACTTGTCACCACTGGGCTTCCGGATATTGGCTAAGGCTCTTGCCACCCCAATAGTGCCTTTTTTAGGCAAGGCTCAAAAGACAAACCCACCTCCTTAGAAAACAAAAATGGAAAAAAAACTAAGGGTAATGCTGCTCAATGCCAGAAGTCTAAATCTCAAGATGCAGGCACTTGATGCACTCCTCAGCATGGAGAACATCGACGTCTGTGCAGTAACTGAAACCTGGTTCAAGGTTCCTGAGAGCACCCCTGTGCTACCAGGCTATACCTCGTATCATGCTTTTCGGCCCCAAAACCCAGGCCGAACCACAAAGGGAGGGGGAGTGTCCATATTCATCAAGGACACCCACACCTCCAAGTTAGTAGCAACACATGAAGCATCAGAGACCATACAGCTGCAACTAACCATAGGCAAAACTGCTATACAACTGGTAGCATGTTACAGACCACCCTCCCAATCTCAAGAACCCCACTCAGCCTTCCTGAAGACATTGGAGAATATGAATGTATCACAAAATACCATCATACTGGGAGACTTCAACTACCCAAACATAGATTGGGTACATTATTCTAGCCCTAATACCCTAGCCCAAAGGTTCCTGGAATTCATAAATTCAAATGCACTGGAACAACTAGTCACCTCTCCCACTAGGGGAGATAATATACTAGACCTGATCATCACAAACATGGGGACAAAATGCTCCACACCGGAAGTATACCCCTCACTAGTGAGATCTGACCACAAACTAATCACCCTGGATATACATATCCCACCTCCACCCCCAGCACAAAAGACCACAGTGAAAACCTTCTCAAAAGCAGACTTCACTCTTCTTAAGATTGAGATGATATCCTTTAAGCCCACTGTGCCAGTGGATACCACATCCCACAATGCCGAATCCTTCACAAATGCTTTCTATGGACATCTCCAAGAATGCATGGATCATGCAATCCCAAATAAATCCAAGTCCCTCTCCACCAAAGGTAAGCGTCCTGTCTGGTGGACCTCAGCCATAAACAAATTGTATAACAAAAGAAGGAAGCTACTGCACGTCAGAGCAAAATCCCATGAAGGGAAGACATCTCTGATCAACATTAGCAGAAAACTACGTTCTCTCATAAAAACATCCAAGGCCAACTTTGAGAGAAAAATCGCTAAGGACACTAAAGATAACCACAAAGCTTTCTTCAGCTATGTTAGAAACCCCGGGGGAAACCCTCAGATATGCTCAGAGTTGGTTCACAACAACAAAAAATACACTGAACCCACAGATATTGCCAACATTCTGGCTGACAGGTTCAGTGCAAATTTCTCCCCTCCCTCACCCCCAAAAGAAAAAATACTTATCCCAGCTGAATGTAATCTCCCTGTCATCTCAGATGTCCAAGTGAGAACCGCCCTAAACAAAGCAAAAAACACAGCATCAATGGGACCTGACGGTATCCTGGGTTGCGTGTTACGTGAACTCCAAGAGGAGCTAAACCCACACATAAAAATGTTATTAAACCCTAGCCTTACTTCAGGATATGTACCTGAACACTGGCGTACAGCAACAGTAGTCCCACTCCACAAGGGGGTGTGCCTCTACAGACCCTGGAAACTACCGCCCCATAAGCTTAACTAGCCTGGTCTGCAAAGCTATGGAAAGAATCATTATGGAACTCATAAACAGAGATATAGGGGACCTACAGACACTTGACCCCACCCAGTTTGGCTTTGTAAAGGGCAGATCCTGCCTTTTAAACCTGGTTGACTTTTTTGAAACAGTCACTAGAGCCATTGATGAGGGCAAAGCAGTCCATACAGCATACCTGGACTTGGTTAAGGCCTTCGACACAATACCCCACTCAGGCATCATAGATAAGCTCAACAGCTTAAAAGTAAACCCTTATGTCACTAGATGGGTTGCAAACTGGCTAAAGGACAGAACCCATAAAGTTAAAATCGCTGGAGCAATGTCAGACTCAAAGCCAGTCACAAGTGGTGTCCCACAGGGATCTGTCCTGTGACCCCTCTTGTTCGGCATTTATTTCTCAGATGTTAAAGCAAACATGGGACTGCTGGGGCTGACAAAGTTCGCAGATGACTGCAAACTAGGCGCCATAGTCGATACACCAGCAGACACATACATCTTACAAAAAGGCCTCACAGAGACAGACAACTGGTGCCGGAGTCACGGCCTTAAACTAAATGCCAAAAAATGTATAGTCATCCCCTTTGGGTAAAACAAAGTACCCACAAATTATCACATAGACAGCAACCCACTAAGTACGGAAAAAGTAATCAGAGACCTAGGGACCCAAGTCGACAGCGACCTCTCATTTGACACCCACGTTGCCAAAGTGGTTAGAAAAACATTCTACCTTGCACACCTCATCATGAAGGGATTCACATCCAGATCCAAGGATGTCATTGTACCCCTATATTCCTCCCTCATCAGACCCATGATTGAGTACAATGCCCCATTTGGTATGTACCTCACCCGGCATTTGCAACAGCTGGAGAGACCACAAAAGTACCTCACCAAGAGGATCAAGGGTCTCCAACATATGTCTTATTCTGCCAGACTAAAGAAACTTCAGCTCTATTCAGTAGCATACCGCCTGCTCAGAGGTGATCTCTGCCTGACGTACAAGGCCATGTCCAATCAGGATCTGATGGACATGCTCCACCTCAAAAAATCCAAATCCATCAGGACCACGAGAGCTAAAGACTTAAACCTTGGCACAAGTATGAATAGGACATGCTGGAGGGATAGATTCATAACCCAGAGGCTTCCCATGCTTTGGAACAAGATCCCAGTTCGTATTAGGCAGAGCCCCTCACTGACTCTCTTCAAGAGAAATCTTGATGAGTGGATGGGAGATCGTAAGTTTACCCCAGGGGTCACATCTGTGTCACTGCTAGACAGGGGCACAGTAAACTAATTCTATTATATAAGGGGACCTTCATTGTGTCACTACTAGACAGAGGCACAGTGTTCTAAATTTATTCTGTACATTTTTGTACCATTTCATGGGGTGGCAAAAGCCACATCACTATGGCTAGGCTTACAAATGCCCCAGGGCAGATAGCCTAGTACTATACTATGAAACTATGAAACTATGACATATTAGGATATATATAATCTGAATTTAGTGCTTAATAGACTAAGGAAACATTAGCTTTATTAACAATCTAAATGATTACCCAAAATACCTAAGCATGTCATCTGTATTAGTTCTAATAAACACTTCAAAATGGCAGAACAAATCAAAGAATCATTTAGCATTTGTATTTACTTGCCCTCTGAATAAATCTTATCATGACAAACTCCCAATAAATAAAAACTTCACGAGAATTGGGTGTTAGCACATAGTGAGTGTGTGTCATTCCCAAAAGATGTTAACATAGATTTTTAGAAATATTCCGTAAGACCTATTTGCCCTTAATTAATTCCTAAATTTTTGGAATAGCAGATGTTTAAATGACTAAAATCAATAATAATTAACTGGCATCAGTTAAAATGACAAAAATTAGTAAAAAAAACTTTATATAAAACTTACTATGAATAACAAGTCTTAAAAGTGAATGACTCAAAGACAAAATTAAGATAGAGATAGCTGTAAATATCTAGCATAGTAATAGGGTAATACTGAAACTCATAACTTGTTTGCTGTGTTATCACAAGTCATAGATATTACTGAGCTCTTTTCCTATCACAAAATGCTAATATACTAAAAGACATGACTTTATAATAACTGAAAACATGACATTTGAAATATAAATAATATCTAGGATACAATAAGGAAATTCACATATTAAATGCAAAGTAATTATAGTTCAATCAAAATTATTCATACATATATTTGCTAGGATTTAGTATGGTGCTTGAGTATCCTTACAGTTATTACCATTAGTCATAAGCATTTCCTGTAAATGTATAAGCGTATACAAAACACTTGCTAACTGCATAGGAAAGTTATTTATAACGATCTATTTATAAAAATCTCCAGTATATTCACTAGAAATAGTGGCTATAATTAACTGTTTACAAGAAAAAAAATACAATTTCTGTACATATTTGATCACAAAATCTAGTCACTATTATAAAAGGGAACCATGAATATGTTTGCAGACAATGTAGCTCATAATTCTTGTAAAAACAGCCTACTATGCTATATTTAAGCAATAACCCACACATGGGTGTAGGTAATGCTGGATTTACCCACAGTTGGTGTGGTTTGATCAAGAGAGCAAAGTCTGAGTGACCAAACAAAGACAACCGTGGGTAAATCCAGTATTACCCACACCCAGAAGTGGGTTATTGCTATTATACAATGACATTATTTAATAAAAAAAAAAAAACTTTTCTTAAATAATGGCATTGTATAATGCCTCCTTGCTGTCCTTCTGTGGCTCGTAGAGATCCTCTTTGTATTTCTGATGTACTGGGCTTGCGTATGGGTCTTGCATCCCCACGCATACTCAGTACATCAGTGCTTCAAAAAGTAAGCAACAGAGAAAAGAAGATCTCCGTTGTTCTGTTTTGTTCCTTTTCCTTTTTTTAATTAAAAAAAACAATAGTTTGAGGCAATTTAGGGGTAGGAGAGCTGCAATCCCGACTCTTCAGGAATGAGAAAGACAGCTTGAAGAAAACACAAGGGAAATCAGGTATGTTAACACACATACCTGATTCCCCTTGTATTTAATTCAAGCTGTATTTCTTGTATCTGCAAAGTCGGGAGTACAGCTTTATTTATTTTTTAATTAAAAAAAGTAAAACTTAGACAATATACCAACGGGAAAAAAAGTCCGGGCGACCAGACCTTTTCCTTTGATATATTGTCGGATTTACAATGGGCACACTGGCCAATCAGCATGCACATTCTGGAATATTAAAGAGGGATCATTGTATAATAACCAATCAGAGACTTTACTTTCACAATTAGGCTTGCATATACACATTAGATGCAATGTAATCTGATCTGCATGCATAGAATGTATGATGTCATGAGCTAAGTAAGAAAGCTTCACTTCTTAGATTTCAAACTGAGATTTTCCTGCCCAACACACTATCCAGTACAGTTTCTTGACCTCACTTTAACTGTGTCACAAAGTCTGCTTATTTACAATAACAAATGCAAAGTTTAACCGTCAGATACTTCCAAACAGTAAAATAACATTCAATGCCAATGAGAGAGAAAACAGTACTTTAACATTAAACTCTACAGGAAACATAACTTGTAACCATTTAAAAACCTTGTGCCATAAAACATACAAGCATATAACTGTCAGAGAGACCCAATTTATATCAAAAGACAGTAAACAGCTTTTTGTTCACACAGGTACCAATATATATTCTGAAACAATCAGAAGTTAGAAATATTTTAAAAAAACTTGTTAATATATACTTAATCATAGATATGCCCTGTTATCCCATGTATCCAAAACAGTTTTGATAAATAATCTAAGCAGTGACTATGCCTGTGTAATAACTCAGAAGAACATTTAGCAGGGCAAAGGGCTATATATTATTTGAAATAAAGCATGTCATGTTAAGGTCATAAAAGCAAAGATAGCTTACTGTTCAATTATATCACTCAATAAACTAATAATATTATACTAATATACTAAAAGCATTAACTGTTATTTAATTTGTATATGAACAAAAAAAAAGTATAGAAATGAAAAAGCAAAAAGAGAAAGAAAAGCAATAAGAAAAATGTTGTCATGACATACCTTACTTGAAGATTTAGCAAGTATAAAACAAATTAAAGTCCAGTTGCAGTAGATGCTTTGAGAGATTTAGTGGGAACAGCAATCGTAGACTCAGTTTTTTGTTTTTTCTTTTTAACATCAGTCCAAAAAGATTTATCAGTAACTCTCTTCAGAGATGCAGATGCCCATTCCATATCTTCAGGTAAGGAAATAATTATTATTCTTTTCAATAAAGGCAGTGGCTTCCTCTAGGGCATTAAATGATCTCATTCCATTCTGATACAGAATTTTTATTCTGGCAGGAAAGACAAGCTGAGTTTTTATGTTATTCTGCTTTAACAGTTTTATTAATGGCCAAGCTTTCTTCCTCTGTTCCAAAACCCTGGTAGAATAGTCATTATCAATCCTAATTGGGTTTTGATTCAATTTTAATGGACTTTTCCTCCAGGCAGATTTTAGGATCAACTCCATGTCCAAATAAGACTTTATGACTATTGATCCGGGAGGAGTAGAGGAGGATGTTGATACTGGCTTTCCTAAAGCTCTATGAGACCTTTCAATACCAAAGGACAGACCCTCCGTTAAATCTGAAATCTCTGGTATCCAGGTATTCAGGAAAGAAATGATATCTACTCCTTCATCCCTCACAGGGATGCCAAAAATCCTTATATTTGACCTTTTCTCCCTGTTTTCCAGGTCACCCACTTTATTGAGAAGCCAAATGTTTTGTTTGATGAGAAAATCTTTCTGGCTTTCTTCTTCCTTCAGTCTTCCATCAAGATCCGGGATGCGTCTAAGTGTGTTATTCTGGATTGATGCTGCTGTATAAGTTCCTTGAGAGAATCTGTTTGTTTCTGACAATTTTCCTAGAGGTTTTGTAAATTCTCATTAAAATCATCCATTTTTAGTGAGAGTTCTTATAGAGCAGATGTCACAAGCTGCATTTCTTTTTTTAAGCCATGTCAGAATGTGAAGTCTTCGAAGTGCTCATCTCCACAAAATATATACTCTCCTTTATAATTTGACAGGAAAAAACTTTCCTAAGTTCACCAAAGTTACTAATAATATAGTTTATACTTTCATCTATCAATTCTAAGTATTTTTGCTAAAATAAAATAAGTTATTTCCTGTTTTATATATTAGTTTCATGGTGCTCTGAAAAACTGCTGTTATCAGTTGGCCATCTTGGCTCCGTCTCCCAGCCAAAGGGATCTTTCAGTGTGACTGACATCTGCAGGACTGCTAAAGTAGATCAATGGGAAGTGTACTGAGTGTGAATGGGCCCAAAAGCATTAACCTACAAACACATATATACATGCACATACAAACACACACACACTTTAACATTTGCAAGGACTGAGATTAGAATTACTACCTAACTTGTTATTTATACCAGAGTGTTACACAGTTATTGCATGCACCACAGAGCTTACAGTGCTGTGAGCTGGGCAAAGGGATCTTTCAGGGTGACAGACATCTGCAGGACTGATACAGTAGATGAATGGGAAGTGTACTGAATCTGAATGGGCCCAAATGCTTTAACCTACAAACACATATATACATTGCTTATACTACTCAGCAACAACTCCTCGTGGTCCTGCAGAGTGGTCCTAGCAGCAGAGAGTCGAAAAAAGCGACTACTTTCAAGATATAAGTATATTTTTGCTGTTTCTACCTGTGCGACCTTCCTTTCTTGCTGAAAACAAAGTTAAACTGCTAATTTAACTGTATTTAGTGTTTTGTATTACCTGCACTTAAGTTAAAGCTTGTTTGTTTAATTTAACTGTTGAGGCTGCCCACTAAAGTGTGCTAGCCTGTGCATTTAATATACTGTTGTTTTTCTGCATTTTCCTGTTGCCTTCTTGAAAAAAAATATATCCTTGTTTCCCGCCTTTCCCTGACTAGAATAGTCCCCTATACAGGCTTTGCTGTATTCTGGACTTTGGGATAGTTCCTGTGTTGCCCATTACCTTACGTGGATAGAAGGAAGTTTCTTTGCTCACCAGTGGGAGTGGGGAGCCTTGAGCAGCCTATCTGTCCCTGAAGGAGTGACCTCAGCACAAGAATTTTGTAGTAATTGGTCGTTTTGGGCCATTTCTAGCTCTTTGAAGTTCCCTGCTTAAAAATCCGCCTGTGAGCATTTTTTTTTTTCACTTATACTACTCAGCAACAGTTCCTCGTGGTCCTGCAGAGTGGTCCTAGCAGCAGAGAATCGAAAAAAGCGACTGCTTTCAAGATATAAGTATATTTTTGCTGTTTCTAGCTGTGCGACCTACCTTTCTTGCTGAAAATGAAGTTAAACTGCTAATTTAACTGTATTTAGTGTTTTTTATCACCTGCACTTAAGTTAAAGCTTGTTTGTTTAATTTAACTGTTGAGGCTGCCCACTGAAGTGTGCTAGCCTGTGCATTTAATATACTGTTGTTTTTCTGCATTTTCCTGTTGCCTTCTTGAAAAAAAAAATTAAACAAATAAAAAATATCCTTGTTTCCCGCCTTTCCCTGACTAGACTAGTCCCTTATACAGGCTTTGCTGTATTCTGGACTTTGGGATAGTTCCTGTGTTGCCCATTACCTTACTTGGATAGAAGGAAGTTTCTTTGCTCACCAGTGGGAGTGGGGAGCCTTGAGCAGCCTATCTGTCCCTGAAGGAGTGACCTCAGCACAAGAATCTTGTAGCAATTGGTCATTTTGGGCCATTTCTAGCTCTTTGAAGTTCCCTGCTTAAAAATCCACCTGTGAGCGTTTTTTTCGCTTATACTACTCAGCAATAGCTCCTCGTGGTCCTGCAGAGTGGTCCTAACAGCAGAGAATCGAAAAAAGTGACTACTTTCAAGATATAAGTATATTTTTACTGTTTCTACCTGTGCAACCTTCCTTTCTTGCTGAAAATGAAGTTAAACTGCTAATTTAACTGTATTTAGTGTTTTTTATTACCTGCACTTAAGTTAAAGCTTGTTTGTTTAATTTAACTGTTGAGGCTGCCCACTCAAGTGTGCTAGCCTGTGCATTTAATATACTGTTGTTTTTCTGCATTTTCCTGTTGCCTTCTTGAAAAAAAAATAAACAAATAAAAAATATCCTTGTTTCCCGCCTTTCCCTGACTAGACTAGTCCCCTATACAGGCTTTGCTGTATTCTGGACTTTGGGATAGTTCCTGTGTTGCCCATTACCTTACTTGGATAGAAGGAAGTTTCTTTGCTCACCAGTGGGAGTGGGGAGCCTTGAGCAGCCTATCTGTCCCTGAAGGAGTGACCTCAGCACAAGAGTCTTGTAGTAATTGGTCATTTTGGGCCATTTCTAGCTCTTTGAAGTTCCCTGCTTAAAAATCCACTTTAGCATGCATTTGCATGCTTTTGCGCGATTTAGTGCGAAGTTGCCCATAGCGCAGCATCGGGCAGCGCCGGTTAATCTAGTTTAAACTATTTCTGGCTCTGCAAAGTCTGCTCTTCAGTTTTTCCCTTAGAACTGCTCTACTTTCAATCTAAACAGCCTATTCTGTATCTAAAAAGCCCAGCACTTGCTCCTAAAGCATTTATACACAGGTAAAGCACTCTTAAACAAAAAAGAAAGCACTACATCCACCTACAATCCCCTTGAATACCCATTAACCTATAGGACCTTTCTGACTCAGTTGCACAGCAATCCCTTACACTATTCTAGCATGTCGAAGGGTTAATTACTGGCATCCTCTCCAGTTCAGCTGGTGAATCTGGGAATCTTGAGGCAATGTTATAACTGCCTCATGTACACAGACAACCCTCTCCTTCTCCCAACAAATACAAATATATGTGAGAGATGCGACTATATAGCCAAAATGGAGGCTGAGCTCTCTCGACTCAGTACTGGCAAAACCAGTCAGGAGGAGATGGTAACCACACTCACCACAAACCCAGTCTCACATAGACCTATCACAACTGCAAACCAAACACATAAACACGCAAAAACATACTCGGAGGCTCTAATTAAAAATCTCCCAAAGCAACAGAGGCCTCCAAAGCAGACATCCAAGCAACCACTACCTCAAAACACAGCACATGCAACACATAGTTCACAAAGTCAGTGTGCCAAACAGTCACAGCCCTTAAGGCCAAACAACATGCCTGACACACTTGTAATAGGTGACTCCATAGTCAGACACACTGACGTTCCGCTCACCAGACTGAACAAGAAAAAGGTTACAGTAAGCTGCCTGTCGGGCGCTAGAATCCACCACATAACACAAGCACTCAGGTCACTCCAAAGCAAGTAAAAATATGACTCAGTCATTGTCCATGCTGGTGTGAATGACCTGAGACGTACCTCCCTGGACTACATGAAAAGAGACATAGAGGGGCTCTCTGATTATGTAGCCCAGGCCGGTATGACCCTGACCCTGAGCAGCATCTTACCCTCACCAAGAATGATGCCACAGTACAAAGACAAAATGATCAGCTTTAACAATTGGCTCAATTACTGGTGTCATTCTAAGGGGATCCAATGTCTGTCTGCTTGGGATGACATGCTTGACAAGCCACGACGCTTCGCAAGGGACGGCTTGCACCTGTCACCCCTGGGCTTCCGGATATTGGCCAAGGCTCTTGCCACACGCATAGTGCCTTTTTTAGGCAAGGCTCAAAAGACAAACCCACCTCCCTAGAAAACACAAGTGGAAAAAAACTAAGGGTAATGCTGCTCAATGCCAGAAGTCTAAACCTCAAGATGCACGCTCTCGAAGCCCTCCTCAGTATGGAGAACATCAATGTCTGTGCAGTGACTGAAACCTGGTTCAAGGCTCCTGAGAGCACCCCAGCACTACCAGGTTATACCTCATATCATGCTTTTCGGCCTCAAAACTTGGACCAAACCAGAAAAGGAGGGGGAGTATCCATATTCATCAAAGATACCTACACCTCCAGGTTAGTGGCAATGCACGAAGCATTGGAGACCATCCAGGTGCAACTAACCGTAGGCAAAACTGCCCTACAGTTTGTAGCATGCTACAGACCACCCTGTCAAACTCAGGAACCCCACTCAGCCTTCCTGAAGATACTGGAGAGTATGAATGTCTCTACAAATACCATCATATTGGGAGACTTCAACTACCCAAACATAGACTGGGAGCACTACTCAAGGCCCAACACCCTAGCCCAAAGGTTCCTAGAATTCATAAACTCAAATGCAATGGAACAACTAGTCACCACTCCCACAAGAGGAGATAATATACTAGACCTGATCATCACAAACATGGGGACACAATGCTCCACACCAGAAGTATACCCCTCATTGGTGAGATCAGACCATAAATTAATCTCACTGGAAATCCACATCCCGCCCCCACCCACAGCACAAAAGACCACAGTGAAGAATTTCTCAAAAGCTGACTTCACACTTCTTAAGACTGAAGTGGTATTCTTCAAGGCCCCTTGGCCAGTGAAAACCACAGCCCACACCGCTGAATCCTTTATAAACGCTTTCTATGGACACCTTCAAGAATGCATGGATCATGCAATCCCAAATAAAACCAAGACCCATTCCCCCAAAGGCAGGCTTCCTGTCTGGTGGACCCCAGCCATAAACAAGCTTTACAACAGGAGGAAGAAGCTACTACATGACAGAGCAAAATCCCCAAAAGGGAAGGCATCTCTGATCAGTACTAGCAAAAATCTATGATCACTCATAAAATCATCCAAGGCCAACTTCAAGAGAAAAATCGCAAAAGACACTAAAGACAATCACAAGACCTTCTTTAGTTATGTTAGAAACCTGGGTGGAAACTCCCAGATATGCTCAGAGTTAGTCTAAAATGACAAAAAATACACTGAACCCACAGACATTGCCATCATACTGGCAGACAGGTTCAGTGCAAATTTCTCCCCCCCCCCCCAAAAGGAAAAATATCTATCCCAGCAGAGTGTAGCCTCCCTGACATCTCAGATGCCCAGGTGAGAGCCGCCCTCTCCAAAGCTAAAAACAGAGCATCAATGGGACCAGACGGTGTCCCGGGTTGCGTGCTACATGAACTCCAAGAGGAACTAAACCCGCACATAAGGCTGCTGTTTAATCTTAGCCTTACTACAGGATACGTACCCAAAGAATAGCGTACAGCAGCAGTGGTCCCACTCCACAAAGGAGGTGCTTCTACGGACCCTGGAAATTACCGCCCCATAAGCTTGATGAGCCTGGTCTGCAAAGCTATGGAGAGGATCATTATGGAACTCATAAACAAAGACATTGGGGACCTACAGACACTGGATCCTACCCAATTCGGTTTTGTCAAGGGCAGATCCTGCCTTTTGAACCTGGTCGACTTTTTTGAAACAGTCACTAAGGCCATTGATGAGGGTAAGGCAGTTCACACAGCCTACGTTGATCTTGCAAAAGCCTTCGACACAATACCCCACTCGGGCATCATAGACAAGCTCACCAGCTTAAATGTAAACCCATATGTAATAAGATGGGTTGCAAACTGGCTCAAGGACAGAACCCACAAGGTCAGAATTGCTGGAGCCATGTCAGACTCTAAGCCAGTCACAAGCGGTGTCCCACAGGGCTCAGTCCTGGGACCCCTCTTGTTCGGCATTTATTTTTCCGAGGTGCAAGCAAACATAGGAGGATTGTGGCTAACAAAGTTCGCAGATGACTGCAAACTGGGCGCCATAACTGATACTCCAGTGGACACAAGCATCCTTCAGAAAGGCCTCATAGAAATGGATAACTGGTGCCAGAGCCATGGCCTTAAACTGAATGCCAAAAAATGTATAGTCATACCCTTTGGGAAAAACAAAGTACCCGCAAATTATCACATAGTGGTAATCCATTAAGTACGGAAGAAGTAATCAGGAACCTAGGGACCCAAGTTGACAGTAACCTCTCATTTGACACTCACATTGCCAAGGTGGTTAGGAAGACCTTCTATATTACCCACCTTATCATGAAAGGATTCACATCTAGATCAAGAGAGGTCATTGTGCCCCTGTACTCTTCCCTTATCAGGCCCATAATTGAGTACAATGCCCCATTTGGGATGTACCTTACCCGACACCTGCAGCAGTTAGAAAGACCCCAAAAGTACCTCACCAAGACGATCAAGGGTCTCAAACATATGTCATATGCTGCCCGGCTGAAGAAACCCCAGCTCTATTCAGTCGCATACCGCCTACTCAGAGGCGATCTATGTCTGACGTATAAGGCCATGTCCAATACGGAATTAATGGACATGCTCCACCTCAGAAAATCCAAATCCACCAGAGCCAAGAGAGCGAGAGATTTGAACCTCAACACAGAAATAAATAGGACGTGCTGGAGGGACAGATTCATAACCCAGAGGCTCCCTACACTCTAGAACAGAATCCCAGTCCATGTTAGGCAGAGCCCCTCCCTGACTCTCTTCAAGAGAAATCTTGACGAGTGGATGGGAGATCGTAGGTTTACCCCGGGGGTCACTTCTGTGTCACTACTAGACAGAGGCACAGTAAACTAAACCCTAAATGGGCATAGTATTCTCATTCCAAGGGGTGGCGAAAGCCACACACACTCAGGCTAGGCTTATAAATGCCCTAGGGCAGATAGCCTAGTATGAACCTATGAACCTATGAACATACACACACACTCTTTCACATTTGCAATCACTGAGAATGGAACCCCTACCTAGCTGGTTATATTTATACTAGAGTGTTATGCAGTTATTGCTCATGGCAGAGAGCTTATAGAGCTCAGGGATGCCACAAGATACTTTTAAAGTGACTGACATCTGCAGGATTAATAAGGTAGGGCAATGGGATGTGTACTGGGTGGTAAAAGCCTGTTATTGACGAGATCTTACAGATTCTTCTCTAAGTGTAGGAGCATGCCCAGTGCAACCTTCTATAGTACATGTAGGACTTCATTCCAGAGATTGTTGTACTCCAGTCCAGGGATTTTTGTGCTACAGCCATACATTTCCAACTGTTAGTGCATGATATCTGGGGACAGCCCTATTTCAATGAGGGAACTTTAGGCCATACATAGGGCGATTGTGACTATTTCTCTTATTACTGTATGGGGTGCTAAAGTTAGAGGGTTTGTTTTTGCAGACATTTTATCTGCCATATTTGATGTTTGACACTGTATTTCTTGTTTCAGTACCTCCAGACATATCTCCTCAGATCATCACAGTGATTTACCAGAGGAATACAGCCTGGATGATGCAATTATTATGGGCCAAATGCTAGGCATTCTTGCACAATCCAGCCTGTTGAGGTGTGCAGCTGCAGACAATTGACTGCTGATACTGTGGAAACAGTCAAGCACCTTGTTGATATAATAGGATGTGGGGATCTGTGCGCATTTCTGTTTTGGCATGGCTTGCTTACCAGTCCATGGTTGAGTAATACAGGTCAGGCAGGATCAGGGTGACAGGTGGACTCCAGATAGATTTGTAGAGGGTAAGATATGTGGTGTTGGGGGGACTGAGTCATATATGTTGGCTGTAGCTACCTACAGTTTGCATAGACGTGTTGCAAAGGGTTGCCCACACTTTGGGGTCTTGTGTGTCTCAGACTGTTTGACCAGACTGGAGGTGTATGTCTGTCTCACATATATGTATATTCCCACATCATTTGGCTAGGCCACCCACATTTTGGAGTCATGTGGTTGTATGGGATTAGTGATCAGAGAAGGCTTGTTCTGTTTTTCCTCATGGCTGTGGGACAGGTTTCTGTGGGTGCAGACATGTCACCATCTTCCAGGGTTGGAACTCCCTGCAATAGGCACATTCCATTGTTTAGACTCCTAGCCATACCTCTCGACTGTAGAGGGCTTCACTTGACTGTGTAGATTCATGGCTCATATATCTGGTCAGTTACCCATACAGGTGTGGTTTTCAAGTTAGTGTTTTGCAACTCA